>NC_138773.1:77614427-77721384 GCF_965119305.1 Pelophylax lessonae
GCTAATGTGACCCCAGTGCAGAAGGAGAAGGGCAAACAAGGACATCCTGTTCAATGTCTTCCTTATCAATTTATGACATTATCATTTATTAGAATTCCAACAGCTGGATCAAATGGTGCCCAAGGTTGTAATGCTGCACAAATTAACTGCTTGCCGACCGCCGCAAGTAGATTTACTGCGGCGGTCAGCCCCTGCCAGGCAGAGTGACGTTAATTAACGTCACTAGCCTGGGAGGGTCTGGGGAGCGAGCGCGCGCCCGCGGAGGCGTGCTCCCGCTCCCGCGCGGTCACGGACCCCCCCGCGCGTGTGACCAGCGGACCCGATGTCCGCCGGTCACTCGGCGATCGTCGGGGGAGAGGGAGAATGTCAGGCAGCTTGTGTAAACAAGCTGCCTGTCATTCTCCTCGGTGTAAAGACACTGATCACACGGATCTAGTATGTAGATCCGTTGATCAGTGTCCTTACAGCTTAAGCCACAGCCAATCACAGTAGAAAGCACGCCCCTAGGGACACACACAGCCCCTCCCTCCCAAATAAAGTTAACCCCTTCACTACCAGTGTATTTTTACAGTAACACTGCATATATATAGCACTGATTACTGTAGAAATGTCACTGGTAACCCCAAAAATGTCAGTCAAGGGTCCGATCTGTCCGCCGCAATGTCGCAGTACCGCAAAAAAAATCGCAGATCGCCGCCATTACGCGTTAAAAAAAAAAACAACAAAAATGACAAAAATCTTTCCCTTTGTTAGTAAACGCGATAACTTTTGCGCAAACCAATAAAAATACGCTTTTTGCGATTTTCTTTACCAAACATAGGTAGGATAAAACAAATCGGCCGAAAATGTTAAAAAATTTTGATTTTTACATTTTTTTGGGGGGGAATTTCATATAAAAAAATGTGAAAAATATTGCTATTTTTGCAAAATTGTCGCTCTTTTTTTGTTTATAGCGCGTGATCAAAAAATCGCACAGGTGATCAAATACCACCAAAAGAAAGCTCTGTTTGTGGGAAAAAAAGGACGTCAAATTTGTTTAGGTACAGCGTCGCATGACCGCGCAATTGTCCGTTAAAGTCACGCAGTGCCGAATCGCAAAATACCCCCTGGTCTTTTAGCAGGAAAATCCTCCGGGGCTTAAGTGGTTAAACCTGTGGCTTTGTGTAACAAAATAAATGCAAGTGAGATCCGACTGCCAGCATGTAGACAAATTTCGGTGATTTGAGGCAATTTTTTGGTTTTTGTTAAGGCACCCCTGAAGAGCCCAGAAGGCACCCCAGGACGCCACAGCACCCTGGTTGAAAAAGGCTGATCAATGGCATGTGGGCATTATAGCCCACCATCTTTGCCACCACACATATGCGTTACATGGGCAACAAGAGGTAAAAAAAACCTGATACTTTAATACTACTTTAAACTATTTCAAACAACATTTTGGCTTTAGATGAACTTTAATCTTTCCAACCTCCTCTAGAAGGCACCACATGGGACGAAATTCTCACCTGGCCCCCTGGGAGTTACTTCAGAATTCTGAGTCTGAAATAACTGTCTGTATTGTCGCATAACAACCAATCAGATGCAAGCTTCCAGATTCCAGCTGTCAGTGTTGGTTTAAATCTGAATGGGTGCTTTGAAAAAGCTGGTGGCTATCAGATAACACACGCAGTTCTTCTATTAGAAATGTGATAAATGAGGTTCAGTGTTTTGTTCTTAAGCTTTTTCTTCCTTTCCTTATTACACTGCTGCCTATGCAGATAGACAAAGCAATAACCTGCATTGTTTTCAAGATGGTCAATTGATTTTTTCCTTTCTTCTTCCCCCTATGGTTTGTGTGTTTTCCAGATAAATAAAGAAATTTTATAGACCTTCTGTTAAAGGCGGCAGAAATGCAATTTCTCTCACCTTCTCTGTCAGGCCACTGGTGTTTGCTGAACTATATTGCTTCTATATAAGACAAGCCGTGAAGAAAAAAATGGTCTTTTATTGCTTGACTCCCTGTGCCTTGAAATTCAGCCGGGTATATTAATCAAACACAAATCTCTTTCAGCTTGTGGTCTCCTATTGCTGCTCCATATTACACCCTCTGGTGTAACCCAGCAGCAATTTACTTTAAAAATGAATACATAAACAAGGACGTATTTTGAGCCTGCATTGCCTTAAAGCCCAAGTTCGTCTTTTTTCACATTTCTACTTGCAATATTTGCTGTGTATGATCCATGTAGTTAAGTAAATCTAGATAGTTTTCCTTTCTGATTTTGATGATTCTTTCTTTTTTGTATTTCTGCATGTGACTGGTGAAGTTTTTGTACACATAGTAATCCCTATCTGTAAAAAAAAGTGCCCACTGTCTATAATCAAAGCATCCACTGTAACACACAGTGCAACTCATAGCAGCCTATGGAGAAAAGCAATGAAAGAACTGTACAAACCAATCAAATACACTTATTGCAATTTTTTTTTACCATTTTTTTTGTTAGCAGAAAACAAATTGGCCTTAAATGTTAAAAATTTTGATTTTTAATCTTTCTTTTTTTTGGGAATGTTTTATAGCAGAATGTGAAAAATATTGTTTTTTTTTTTCAGAATTGTCGCTCTTTTTGTGTATAGCGCAAAGAATAAAAATCGCACAGGTGATCAAATAACACCAATTGAAAGCTCATTTGTGGGAAAAAAGGATGTAAATTTTGTTTGGGTATAGCATTGTACGACCGCACAATTGTCCGTTAAAATCTTGCAGTGCCAAGTTGAAAAAAGTGGCCTGGTCATTAACCACTTACCGCAAAGTGACGTAAGACGTAGTATACTGGGATGATGCCTTTAGCTAGAGACACCATCCCAGTACCGTGGTTTTGAGCCAACAGTCGGCTTTCCATTGGTAACAACCGATGCGGCTCGGGAGCCGCTCGATCGTTGCCCGGGTGAGCGGGAGGGGACGTCCCCCCCTCCTGCCGCCTTCCGTGACGTCCGCCGGCTGGATGGAGTCCCGATCAATGCCGGAAACGGCTTTGATCGGGTCTCCGATGACGTAACCCGGAGGCGGCGTCCATGACGTCACTTCCGGGTTACTGTCCTGCAAAAGGCGACAAATTTAAAAAACGGCTGTATGCAAAAATGCAGTTTTTGCCATTTTGCATACATGGAAGTGTAGTGGAGGGGTCTAGGGTCTTTTAGACCCTCGATCCCTCCATAAAGAGTACCTGTCACTGCATATTGGTGTCACAAGGGATGTTTACATTGCTTGTGACAGCAATAAAAGTGATCAGATTTTTTCTGTAATAAAGTTAAAAAAAATAAAATAAAATAAATAAATAAATAAAATAAAATAAATAGGAAAAAAAATAAATAAATTTTAGCCGCCCCCGTCACCGTTAGCTCGCGCACAAAAAAAACGTATACGGAAGTCAAGCCGAGAATGAAATCGCTGTTCAAAGCACACATGTGAGGTATCGCCGCGATCGCCAGAGCGTGGGCAATAATTAAAAAAAAGAGCTACACTCTAACTCTAAACTGATAACCGTTAAAAAAATTTAAAGCGTCGCCTATTGAGATCTCTATTGACCAAAGTTTGTCGCCATCCCACGGGGGGGGCGCAATTTTAAACCGTAACATGTTGGGTATCTATTTACTCGACGTGACATTATCTTTCACAATATAGAAAAAAATGGGCTAACTTTACTGTTTAGTATTTTTTAAATGCAGTGAAATGTGATTTTTCAAAATGTTTCCAAAAAAATGGCGTTTTAAAGACCGCTGCGCAAATACCGCATGACAAAAAATATTGCAATGACCGACATTTTATTCTCCAGAGTCTTTGCTAAAAAAATATATATAATGTTTGGGGGTTCTAAGTCGTTTTCTAGGAAAAAATACTGGTTTTAACTTGTAAACAAAAAGTGTCCAAAATAGGGCTGGGGCTTAAGTGGTTAAGAAGAGAAATCCTTCCAAACTTAAAGTGGTTAAAACCTCTGCAAATCTCCCTGAAATGCTGTCAATCAACTTCTGGGTCACATCCTGACTGATGGCAGCCCGTTCTTGCTTGGAGTTTGTCAGAATTTGTGGGTTTTTTTTTTTTTTTTGTTCATCCGCCTCTTGAGGATTGACCACAAGTTCTCAGTGGGATTAAGGTCTGGGAAGTTTCCTGGCCATGGACCCAACATTTCGATGTTTTGTTCCCCAAGCCACTTAGTTATAACTTTTGCCTTATGGCTAGAAAAGATTCTAGAAAAGGCATTGTTCCTCACCAAATTGTTCATGGGTGGTTGGGAGAAGTTGGTCTCGGAGGAGGTTTTTGTAGCATTCTTTATTCATGCCTGTGTTCTTAGGCATAATTGTGAGTGAGCCCGTTCCCTTGGCTGAGAAGACACCCCACACATGAATGGTCTCAGAATGCTTTACTGTTGGCATGACAAAGAACTGATGGTAGCGCTCACCTTTTCTTCTCCGGACAAGGTTTTTGTCCAGATGCCCCAAACAATCGGAAAGGGGATTCATCAGGGAAAATTACTTTACCCCAGTCCTCAGCAGTCCAACCACTGTGTGTGCACTCACCGGCCACTTTATTAAGTACACCTTGCTAGTACTGGGTTTGCCCCCCTTTTACCTTCAGAACGGCCTTAATGCGTTGTGGCATAGATTCAACAAGGTGTTGGAAACATTCCTCAGAGATTTTGGTCTGTATTGACATGATAGCATCACTCAGTTGCTGCAGATTTGTCCGCTGCACAATGAGTACAATGAACTCATTGTCATGTTCAAGAAAGCAGTTTGAGATGATTTGAGCTTTGTGACATGGTGCATTATCCTGCTGGAAGGAGCCATCAGAGGATGGGTACACTGTAGTCATAAAGGGATGGACATGGTAAGCAACAATGCTCAGGTAGGTCATGGTGTTTAACCTCCCTGGCGGTATGATTATGTCAGGAATTTCATACCAAAAGCGGTACAATTGTTTTCATGGAAATTTGGCGTTATGTATTATAGGCCTACAATTCTTAGTAATTACTGACTTAAACCTGACCAAAACAAGACTCTAGTAGACATCCCAGATGTGATAAATTTGAAACACAAACACGTGAATTATAATCGAATCAATAATATTATTTTATTATTTAATATATAATATATATAATAAAATTATATTATTGATTAGATTATAATTCATGCATTATATATTATAGATATATGTGTGTATATATATATATATATATATATATATATATATATATATATATATATATATATATAATATATAATGCGTGAATTATAATTGAATCAATAATATAATTTTATATATATACTGTATATATATATATATATATGTGTGTGTGTGTGCATATATATATATATATATGCATATATATATATATATACCGGTATATATATATATATGCGCATATATATATATATATATATATATATATATATATATATATGCATATATGTATATGCATATATATATATATATATATATATATATATATGCATATATATATATGCATATATGCATATATATGCATATATATATATATATATATATATATATATATATATATATGCATATATATATATAATATAAAATGTGTTTTGTGTTTTGTGCAACGTTTTTTTTTTTTTAATTTCCCTCCCTAGTTCCACTCCCATGCAGCATTGCTGCTGCAGGGAACGGAACTAGGAAGTGATCAGACCGACGGAGGGACGGAGGAGCGGCGGGACTCTCGGCTGGTGATCTCAGCAATGAGAGATCATCGCTGGATCGCCAGGATAAGGTAAGAGAACACCGCTGCGCTCTCTGCAATCCACCCCGAGCGTGACTCGGGGTTACCGTTCCTGATATGAAAAACCAACCCTGAGTCACGCTCGGGATTACCGCCTAGGAGGTTAAACAATGCTCAATTGGTCCTAAGGGGCCCAATGTGTGCCAAGAAAATATCCCCCAGACCATTACACCACCACCACCAGTCTGAACCGTTGATACAAGGTAGGATACAAGGCAGGATGGATCTGTGCTTTCAAGTTGTTTGCGCCAAATCCTGATCCTACCATTTGAACGTTGCAGCTGAATTCGAGACTTATCAGACCAGATACAGTTTTTCCAATCTTCTGTTGTCCAATGTTGGTGAGCCTGTGCGAATTGTAGCCTCAGTTTCCTGTTCTTAGCTGACGGGAGTGGCACCCGGTGTGGTCTTCTACTGCTGTAGCCCTTCTGCTTCAAGTTTCGATGTGTTGTGCATTCAGAGATGGTAATCTGCATACCTTGGTTGTAACAAGTGGTTATTTGAGTTACTGTTGTCTTTGTATCACCTCAAACCAGTCTGCCCATTCTCCTCTCACCTCTGACATCAACAAGGCATTTTTATGTCCTCACAGCTGCCGCACACTGGATATTTTCTCTTTTTTGGACCATTCTCTGTAAACCTTAGAGATGGTTATGCATGAAAATCCCAGTAGATCAGCAGTTTTTGAAATATTCAGACCAGCCCATCTGGCACTAACAACCATACAACATTCAAAGTCACTTAAATCCCCTTTCTTTCCTATTCTGATGCTCGGTTTGAACTTCAGCAAGTCGTCTTCACAATGTCTAGATGCCTAAATGCATTGAGATGCATGTGATTGGCTGATTATCAATTTGTGTTACCAAGCAAATGAAAAGTGAAAAATTAAAAAAGTGGCCAGTGAGTGTAGAATCACATTATAGGATTATGAGGACTACTTATGTAATTTTTGAAAAGAGGGAGATGGTAAGCTTAACATTACAGGAAAGTTGTCATTAGAAAAATGGGGACTGCTTTGATAAGTTTGGCCCCCAAAATGTGTTGGATTTTTTTCTGCTATGAACCAATTTTATCATTAAAATCTCTTAAACACTTTGTGTTTTCATTGGAGTGTATATATGATGCAACCCTAGGGGATTAGCCATGGAAGCCCACATGTTGCTATAGCGGCAGGGTTCCATTAAAGCTTCCCTGCCCCTGTATACATGTAACTAAAGCAAGGCATGCCTGTAAAACAAGTTACAAATGGAAGACACTTGCAGAAATTTATAACTATGTAGAGATGCACATACCATTCCACAGCAGCGCAAATCTGAACAATATGCACCTAGGAAAACATTAGCTTCGTTTGGGTAGATCATGTGTGCACAATTGTATTGCATTAGCAAAAACCCGCTAGACAGGTCAATGTATTGAGAGGAGATAAGTCAAAAGCAAAAAGAGAAAAAAGGAGAATAAAACGACAGATAAAGAGAAAGATAGAAAGGGGGATCCAGTCTTACCGGGCACGCCAATGCCTCCATTGCACAGCCATAATCCATTGTAAATTTAGAGTGTTTTTCTTGAATACCCATATAGTGGTTCAGTTCAGTCCCCCACTCCCTGATAATGGGCACAGTGGAGGAGTTCCAGTGCCAGAGTATTATACATGAAGCCGCAGTGAGCAGAAAGCGTAACAGACTTCTTCTGGCCATTTGTGGTGAACCCGGCAACACCGATATTAAAGCCAACTCTGTTGTTGTAGGAAAGCTGGTGCCTGAAATGAGAGCACTAAGCTGAAAGACAGCCTCCCAGAATTGCACCATCAATGGGCAGGGCCACCACAGGTGTCCCTAGTCTAAATTTAGTGTTCACAGCTTTGATTTAGCCAGCCTGAGCTTGTTTGTTATTGTTATTTGGGTTCATTAGGACTTTCCTAAGCCTAGGACATTGTTTGCTTCTGTCTGCTTTGGGGGAGTGTTCTCCATTGGATAGAGTAAGAAGATACAATATTTATTTTACTTTGGCCCATCACTGAAAGCTTTATTTCAGTGATGCACATGGGGAACTATAATAAATATTTGTGGAGACATTTTGTAAGTGTCCTTCTTTCCCAGGCTTTCTCTGGGGAGGATGTCAGCATGAAGGTCCTAGTCCTTTCCTCCAAGGCTTTGTCTGAAGAGAGAATGTCAGAGTGAAGGTCCATGTCCTTCCTTCCCAGGCTTTGTCTGGAGAGGATGTCAGTGTGAAGATCTTCATCCTTCCATCCCAGGCTTGGTCTGGACAATACGTCAGTGCGAAGGTCCCCCCCCCCCCCATCCCACGCTTTGTCTCCAGAAGATGTCAGAGTGAAGGTCCTCATCCTTCACCTAAAGGATTTGTCTGCAGAGGATGTCAGTGTTAAAGCGGAGTTCCGGCTTCAAATACTTTTTTTAACTAAAAATACCCCTATGATACTAAACCGCTATTCTCATACTTGCAAGGTGTACAGTATTGGATTTTAGTCAAAATCTTACTTTTGAAAACGCTGTCTGGGCGCGGCCATCTTAGATGTGGGCATCTGAAGCTGCAGTGTAATCTGCTGTGTCCTTCTTCCTGATTCCAGGGAGTGTTCTGGGAGTTCTTCCTGATTCCAGCCTCCTGGGAGTGATGACAAACAGCTCCCAGGATGCAATGCAAAGGCGGAAGTGATGTCGGTGGCCGTGGCCACAGAGGGGGGAGAAGAAGGAAGTACAATAAAAAATGCCCTGAAAATAAGGTAAGGGACCCCTGAAAAAAATTGAAAATGCCCAATTGTTGATCAACATAGCGAGCACTCCAGGAATCACTAAAGTTGCAAAATAGGCTGGAACTCCACTTTAAGGTCCTCATTCATCATTCACAGGCTTGTCTTGACAGGACGTCTTTGTGAACGATCCTGTCTTTGCATCTTGGGCGCCTTCAAGGAAAGGATGACGTAAGACTCCCAGATCTGCTGACTTCAGAGGCTATATCCCTCCAGAGAGGCCTAGTTCACGCTTATGTGATCTGCTGCCTGAAAAAGGAAGCTCAGCTGAAGATAAATTCTGCTTAGACAAATTGTCCGTGTGTTAAGGTCCACAACTTGTCTGAGGGGTTTAAGATACTTAAGATAGCTGTCTATCTGGCCTACCTAGTCTACACTAGCCTGTGGCAGAGGCAAATAAGTTCCGCCTTGGCCTGTGGCAGAGGTCAGACGATACTACAGAATGGTGGGAATTTTTGCTGCTCTTTTTAGGTGTCCTGTATCCCCAAGTCTTTATCTCTCAGATGTTTGAGGCAATAAAGATTGATGGAAGTCTGTCATTCCATTGCTGCCAGTGGGTTGGTGAGTGGGTGCAGTTACCAGTAGTACAAAGGTTTGGGGGCAGGGCCAAATAAGTGCCAGAAGCTCCTAAAGGGGTCAGTACTACAGAAATACAGTAGAGAAACATCAGGTCACCAACCTAGCTCAAGTATCTGGAAGAGCAAAGTGCAAATGATGAGAGCACCTTGAGCTAGTGCCAGTCCAGAAAAAAGTGTATTATTCTTCATAAAAGGTCATAAGATGAATTTAACCTGTTTCAGAGGCTTAGAACTCCCCTCAGGTGCTTGGAAGGGCTGAGTAAATCTCAGGACTGGATGAACAGACATACAAATCCAAAAACAGCTACAGTACCTTATATGTGTTTTAAATGTGAGTTAATCTGTCTGGAGTTCAGATAAAATAGTTTGCGACTAAGCACTTACTGTCAATGACATCATTTGTAACACATTGCACCTGATTTACTATGTGTGAATCATGCATGGGATGCATCAAGTGAACGCAGATTCACTACAAAGCACATAACCCTACTTCTCACTTTAGTAAATCAGGCCTGTCAATTTGTGTGCTCCATAGAATGCATTTGTCAACAAGATGCTTATCTCATACTACTAAGCAAAGAAAATTGGCGTTGTTTAGCCATAAGTAGGACTAATGCTGCATTCGAAGCTGGGAGAGAAAATTGAAGTGGATTAAAGTAGATGTGAACCCTAACTGAATTACATCAAGTTTGCTAAAGCACTATGCACTGGAAACAATTGGCTTTTTTTTGTTTAAATAAAATCATTGATACCAACTTTTTAATCCTATATTACCTCTCAGTGCTGCTGATCTCCTGAAGTCTCCTGAAGTCTCCTTCAGTCACTTTCTGTCTACAAGCACCTCACTGATGGCTACATGGCATTTATGCAGGTGGGTTCCTGATGATAAAACAAACAGTGGACCATGCTTGTGTAATACCTTTTAAAAAGGCCACTTGTGATCTTCATTGGAACCCCCTGTAACAGGGTGACAATGCAGGAATACAATTGAGAGACAGGGACAGGGAGTTGTCACCCTGTAACAGGAAGTGCCAGAACAAGGTTATTCATGGCAGGATCACTAGGGATTAATTTTAAGTGGCAGATTTAAAGATATTGAAATTGCCTTTTGAAAACACATTAACATGCTTTTCACACTTATGTCAATGGAATCCCAATGCACTAATGAAATGCACATGTGTTGCAGAGCATCACAACACATGGTAACACGCTACTTTACATTGGTGCGTGGCATTGAAAA
The DNA here is from genome assembly GCF_965119305.1 of Pelophylax lessonae. Taxonomy (NCBI): domain Eukaryota; kingdom Metazoa; phylum Chordata; class Amphibia; order Anura; family Ranidae; genus Pelophylax; species Pelophylax lessonae. The sequence goes on from NC_138773.1 coordinate 77,624,784, forward strand.
AAAATGGTGCATGTCCATTCTTTTTGCTGAATTGGAATTCCATTCATTTGAATGGGCCCTTTTATTGCAATGCCCCAGGAAGCCAAGTTGTGAATAAACATCATATTTATTCATCTTACCCCCCAAGCTTCTGTCCACTTTCTGTAAGCAAGAGGATTGCTATATCATAGGAGCTCTGCACAGTGCAGTACTGTCTTCAGGATTCCAGGAGAAGGCCCAGTGATATCAACCTTTGCAAGCAAGCTTGGTAAAGAGTTAATTCAACTTTACAAAAGAAAAATGTCTATGCAGATATGCAGGGACCTGTAGATAAAAACAAACTGCTCCGCTTCGAATAGCATTTATTACTGTCCTTGCTATAGGTGTAGGCCATCTACACACTTTCCAAAGCCTTGCTGAAAAAACTCTCAGAGAAGGCATCCCCCTGTCCTACCCTGTTGCTACAATTGCTGCCTATACAAAAAAAGACGGCATCCTGCCATCTACCCACTTTCTTAAGCCTCAGAGATGGCATCCCCCTATCATACCCTGTTGATACCGTTGCTGCCTATACAACAAAAGCTGGAATTCTGCCCTTCAGAAACCTTGATCCAACATACCCACTCATGGGAAACATCCCTACCAAATAGTACACAGCAACAGCCTTGAAGAAGGGGGAGTCTATTCCACAGAAACGCGTTGGCTTGATGTACATGTTGCTAATTTTTAATAAAGATCCATGAACCATTTTTCAAAATCAAATTTCTCTGGACACCTGGCACTCCTTCTTTTTTATCCAAGTCTACATGCTGAAACCACCTTAAGGTCACACAGAAAAGGCAGCAGCCCAATCCCCATGAGGGCCCATCGCCACCACCCATCACTGGGCAGTGGGGCACTATCCACCGGAAAGCATTCCTTCCTTTTTACCCACACGAATATCCGCTCAGGACCAGTGACTAATCCAGTCAGTCCAGCGTGTTCTCCAACACAAGCTAGATACCTTGTTGCTAGGGCATTGCTAAGGCACTCCCAGGTGTTACTGCTAAGCTCCACCATCACAGGAGTGAATTCCCAAACCTCCGCACATGCACGGTTCACAATCTACTCCATCGCAGAATCATTGAACTCAGAGTTACTTTTGTAGAAATTTTGAATGGAAGAAAGAGCTCACTCTTATGATGGTGGAACTGAACAATGACAGCTGCGTGTCCCTAGCAACAGGACAGGATGGGGGGGGGGGGGGGTGTCAGCATTTTTCAGCCAGGGTTCAAGCGGTAAGTAAATGGCCTACACCTATAGCAAGGGCATTATTCCACTTTGGTCAAAGTTGCACAGTTTTTTTTTTTTTTTATGTACAGACATGCCATGTTTGCATAGGCAGTTTTTCTTTTTTTGGTAAAGGTAAACAAAGCCAGGATGTAAAGTGAATTTTATTTTCTTTTTTAAATGTTAATTTTTTTTTTTTTACATATTGTATATAATATGAAGATTGCCACTACTGTTTCTTACATAGTTACATAGTTAGTGAGGTTGAAAAAAAGACATCAGTCCATCCAGTTCAACCTATGATGTGTGTGTGTGTTTGCTGTTAACCGTACATTGTATACCCCTGTATGTTGTGGTCTTTAAGGTGCCCATCTAATAGTTTTTCGAAAATATTGATGCTCCCTGCTGATACGACTGTTTGCGGAAGAGAATTCCACATCCTTACCGCTCTGACAGTAAAGAACCCCCTACGTACTTTAAGGTTAAACCGCCTTTCCTCTAGTTTTAGTGAGTGGCCACGTGTCTTATTGTATTCCCTTTCTCTGAATAGTTTGTTCCTTATGCTAGGGTCGCCAGTACAGTATTTGTACATTGATATCATATCCCCCCTTAATCGTCTCTTCTCCAGAGAGAATAGGTTCAGTGCTTGTAGTCTTTCCTCATAGCTGATGTCCTCCATTCCCCTAATTATTTTTGTTGCCCTTCTCTGGACTCTTTCCAATTCCAGCACATCCTTCCTGGAGGACCGGTGCCCAGAACTGGACAGCATACTCCAGATGTGGCCGGACCAGAGTCTTGTAGAGAGGGAGAATAATCTCTTTATTTCTGGAGTGAATCCCCTTTTTTATACATCCCAGTATTCTGTTGGCTTTGCTTGCAGCGGCTTGGCATTGCATAAAACTGCCAAACCTGTTGTCTACCAGTACCCCCAGGTCCTTTTCCATCTTAGATTCACCCAGAGGTTCCCCCCCCCAGTGAGTTTCTCTTCTAAGAATACCAATTGCCTGGCTGTCTCTACAGTTTTAATAGTTTCTGGGTCACTGACCAGGAACACACATTTAGATTAGAAGGTCAGATTAAAATTAGAACTCTGATCTTTGCTCTGGGTATTGAAGCCACTGGATCAGGATGACAAGCACTATTTTCAGAAGAGGAGACAAGCATTGGCAGCCTTTATATTCTCTCAGTACAGGTTTCCTTTAAGGGCAGGTCTGGTAGTTTCTGTCGGCTGGAGAGCTGAATGTTGCGCAGTTTTGTCTGCACTAAAGTCTCAGCCAGACTAATGAGGAAGACAAACACTTAGTAAGAAGTTCCTGCAGGGTGCTGATGTTGCCCATGTTATTACAATATATTCTGCTTTGCGTATCATTATGCCGCCGCGTGCCTCCATTTATTTGTATTTATCTCAATCTTCCTTTATTACTTTTTATGCAAATTCAGGATGCACAGAGAACACAATCATAGCTGGGGCAGAATGAAAAAAAGTCTCCCGGGGAATCAGCTGCCTAATATTTATAGTACAGTTTGTCCATGCCATACCAATCACAGAATGCAGACACTGAGGATAGAAGAAGACCACCTAGTGATAGTGCTTAAGGAATGAAATTAGTGCTGTTAATCAAGGTAATGTAGAGTCGGGAACAAATTCTATTCCCTGGAAGGGCTGCGTTGTCTGTGTATTTACCGAAAGGTTTGTCATTCACTTTATCCTAATATAACATTTAATATGATAGTATTACCAGTATGGCCATGATGACGTCACTGGGAATATGTTTTAGCAATATTGCTCTTAAAGGATAATCCCATATTTGTAAAAACATAAAGCAAATTAAAAAATATATATTAATTTAGTAAATAACATGGTCCACACAAGCTTGTAATTTAACCAGTTCCAGCCCAGGCCAATTTCTGACATGTCTGTCAGACATGTAAAAATCAGCATTTTTTTTATTGCTAGAAGATTAGTTAGAACCCCCAAACATTAAATATATTTTAAGCAGAGACCATGGAAAATGAAATGGTTGTTATAATTTTTTATGTCGCACGATATATATGTAGCAGTCAAACGCAAATTTTTCAGGAGAAAAATAAAATGTAATGAGTTCTAAATGAATACAAACACAAAATACTACCATTTTTTTTTTTTGTAAAACATAAAAGATGATGTTATGCTGAGTAAATAGATAGCAGTGTGAAAAAAAAAAGATACCCAACATGTAATGCTTTAAATTGTGTATGTCCATTGAACGGTGCCAAACTATGGTACCCCAAAAAATCTCCAGGAGGTCTGACACTAGAATTATTGCTCTTGCTCTGACATTTGCGGTGATACCTCACATGTGTGGTGGATTCATGGTTTGCATTTTCTCATGAGCACGAGTGAACAGGGTGCTTTGAAGAGTTTTTTTAATTGTATTATTTATTTTATTTTAAATAATTTTACACTGCACCTTTAATTTATTTTGATCTTTATGATTGTTTTGATTTTCTAGATCTTCTTTGTTGATATCACATAGGAAGAACAACATTCCTTGTGATAGCATGAGCCATGACAGGTCCTCTTTTTGGAGAGATCTGGAGTCTATTAGACCCCAGATCTCTCCTCTGGCCTCCAAAAAGCATCTGATTAAACTGACCTTGGTTTAATCAGATGCTTTTATACATTGGTAATGGCTTGTTTTAATGGGACTGAAACCAGAAGTGACGTAATCCTCAGTTTTTGTTTTGCAGACTATCTGGTAAGTGTGCTGGGAAATTTTTGTTTGCTTGTGATGTGTGTTGCCCTTACATGTGCATCTTACTGCAAAGGATAGTTATAGGCTAGTTGGTTGCCACTTTTTTGTACAGTGTAGATTATGTATGGACTATAATGACCAAAGCCAGTATATCTTCCTGATTGGTTTCCTGGCTCTACTGTATTTTACTCAACTGGACCTTGCTGAAAAGAAGGAAGATGAAGTCTGCAAAGTGACAATTTTTTTAACTACTTTGAGGTACTTACAGACAAGTACATGTGTAGCACCCTCCTAGGTAGGTGATAGAGAGTGAGTATAGTTTTGGCTCTGTCTGCCTATGAGAGGAGCAGCAGGCAAATCCTATATTGCTTTCTGCTTAACAGAGAGCAGGATCTGTGGGTTATGTCTGCTCATGGTGCTCAGTGTTTGATAAATCTGGTCTAGGGGAGTGTTTCACACTGGTCCAATAGGGAGGCATATTGGACAGTGGAGAAAACCTGAACAATGGGTACACAGGCTTTGATACAGCCCCGGTGATTGGCACAGACTGCTGTCTCAGTGCATTCTGGGGTGTGGTATAAAAACCAGGAGCACATGTGCTTGTGGTCTTTGGCTGGTGCGCAGAGTCCCAGAAGGAGGGTGGCGGCTGCCTCCTCTTCTGCAGCAGCTGGTGTATGGTCACACAGGTAGTCGGCCTGGTGAGCCAGAAGGAAGGAACTGAACCCAGAGGCCCAGGAGAGCTGACTAGAGGGGTTGAGACACTGGAGAACCTTGAAAAACAGTATTGTGAGTACAGGATATCGTGTCTAAGGGCCTGACCAGGAAGGTGGCCATCCCGGAGTAGAGTAGTCAGAGGACAGGTGTCAGCTGGTGGAGTAAAAGGGGGTGCTAGGCGAGTACCCTGAAGATAGTGTGCAACCAAGTCTTTTGTTCAAAGACTCAGTATCTACAATTCATCTAGTGGCAAGGTGAAATTTGCAGCCTGGTTGCATCTTCAGATAGAAGTCCTCAGAATTGTGAATAGTTCAAGTTCCAGAGTATCCCACTCTTCCCTTTTCCCATCCCTATTTATAATAAAACAACCAAAACCCCTAGACTGTTCATTGACTGAGCCGGAAAGTAAAGTGTTAAATTTCTGCATGCAGTTGCTAACGGTAACCCAGAGGGACCCGAAAAGGGGAACAATCCAGCAGTCCTCTAGGGGGCAGTGCTACACATGTATAGCCTGTGTCAACATGTCATTGGAATTACTTTTCTCCCTATACTAGTTGATGTGGGAATGCATATCAACTTAGGAAAAGTTCAAATGCAGGTAGGAAGGAGGTTGACTGCAGGTCAAAAGCACCTGTCAGTGAACTGTATATGATCTCAGAAGCAAGTCACATTTTCTCAGCAACGCTGAAAAAGTCAAAATCAAAAGTCAAAAGAGAGGTGCACAGTAGGCAGGGGCTAAAGGAAGTACTGTTTTGTTGCTCCAGTAATCAACTATAATCTTCCATGTTGTTCCTCTAGAGTAGTTTGGAAGTGTGAAATGAACTGCCCAATAATAAGAAGAGTACTTCCTACTGAAATGTTCTGTGGTGATGGCCTGTTGTTGTATTGGATGATATAGGAATGTTCTCATTTCTCAAGTTTTAATAACAAGAGCCACCTGTATGGCACCACCACAGGTACCAATCAAGATTAAACGCACTCTGGAAGTTGCAACTTGAAAGTCAGAATTTGATTGGCTTCTAAAAGTACAGTTAGTTGTTCACACTCCAGATAATGCTTATCCACAGTCATCAGGTATTCCCATTGATTGCCAATTTAACACCATGTGAACTGATTCACTAGGTAAACCAATTAAGAGACCCCCCCCCCTCCCCTCTTCAACCCTGGAAAAAATCACCTCTATGCAGCACACAAAGCTTATGGGTGCATCCTTTATCATGACACAAATTATCTTATTTGGTATACACTAAGTAGGAAGGTGGAGTCCACCTAAAGCCATTAATTCCATGGTGATGTACCCAAAAAGCAAGCAATTGAGCTGCAAGTTTGAAAATGACTTGCTAAGCTATTGCTAGACCTACCAGGCTTCACGAGTTTGTTGCACAATTGCAGCAAGTCCGCATTGCATGACTCCAGATCAACTTTCTTTGCAAATATTCTGCAAGTCTGCTGCAAGTTCTGGTTCAGTTATGTTGTGTAATAGTCATCCCACCACAGGGGTCACTGTGACTTGCAGAGCTCTTGCTATAGACTTGCCATGCAAATTTTGTATAAACTGGAAAAAACTTGTGCTTCAAGTGCTCTGCATGTATACCACTTGCCAGTGAAAATCGCTTCTCGGCCTTTTGGCTAAGATCAAGTGTAGTATCTGTTCTTATCAGTGTTGGAATGGAACCTGAAGGTTAGTATCGGTGGTGGCCGAAGTTAACCGGGGCGCTCTGGGCGTAACTGGAGGACCGGAGTAGGCCAAACCAGAGAAAGCCGGAGGGTTCCAATGCCTTCCTGATTTGAATGGGTCCGCCCCTACCAGTTTGAAGGGAGCGAGAAAACTGGATCTGCGGCCAGTTAGTACTGCTCCTGGATGTGATTGGTAAGGAACGGCGGTGGCGGTGGGGGAGCCTTTCCTCCTGGGTTGAATCTGGCCTTGCAAAAGGCTTGTCCCCAGTTGAAGGCAGGTTCTCCCTAAGCTGTCCAAAGTTCTGATGCCTCCTGGTAGGATAGGGCTACACTCGGTCTGGCCTTTGGGCCGGGGTAGAGAAAGCCCGTAGTGTATGTGCCCCTGGGGTGGCAGCCCAGGGGTGCCTTAATTCTCACTGGTGAGGGGCAGCTCGCCTTGAGTTTTTCGGCACCATGGTCACTGCACCTACGCACACTTTTTTAAGCACCTGCCTCTTGGGCAAGGCCTTTTGGCTTCGACCAGAGGAATTCTTATTCCGGCCGGAAGGCCTGCCTTTGTTTTTCACTTAGGCACTAATTCACCTCTCCACTTCCCCTCCCCCACCTTTTTGTTTGTGTGTGCCTTTTCTTTGTAGTTTGTCACTTTTCTATCACCTTTTTTCACTTGCACGACTTGTAGGGTGTGGGTCCTCGGGCCCTACCTTGAGTCTTGGGAGGGGGTGGATATGGCCTTTTGGCTTGGTCTGCCCTCTCTCATGGGGTCTGAAGGGGAATGACAGGACCTCTTTCTAGTTGCTGGCAACCATTTTCTAGCTTGACCTGTGTAACACCATTTTCTTTCTTACAACTCTGACTTGTAATGACTTGTTTCAGTTAAGGTTACTTTAAGTCTTTAGTTAAACACAAACAATGACCTAAGTAAATCACCCGATATGTTTTTTCAGTGTTTTCACACCTTAGCTAAAGATACATTCTTTATCGCACATTAACTTCCTCTTTAGTTATACTAAGTCTTAGGGTCTAGACAAGGCATATTTTGCAATTTCTAATGAACATTCTGTATTAACCCATTGTTCTACTTTTGTGAGACATGACTCTTCCTGAGAGCACTCATTCCCCCCTCCCAACTGTATTTCCTGTTCAATTCTGTGTATAATAGTTACATCGCTTTGCAAATAAAGTTAAGAATGTTTTAGACTGAGCAGTGGTTGCACGTGTCTTCTTTAACAGGATAAAACATTCTCCAGAGCTCTGCCTTTTTTGCATAGAACAGACTAGACTATTGCTATTAAGTCAGGGACTTAACTCTTGAATATACATTTAAGGTATCTAGGGTGAATATAAAGAGAAATCACCAACAGATTGGGGGCTACGTCTGGGATCGGAGAGAGAGCGGCCATCACGGGTCCAAGGATTCACCGGTCTGGGTAAGGAGATATTTTATTTTATCTGTTTGCCTGTCCGGTGGGACTTGGCCGTTTGGCCCTGGTTCCGTTCTTTGAGCCATAGACACCAAACGCTCAGGGAGCGTGTTGGATAATAGAGCAGCTCTGGGAGATGCTCTGGATCTTTACATATATATATATATATATATAGAAGCTTCAGGGAAGCTTGAATACTAATATATATATATAGAGGCTTCAGGGAAGCCAGAATAATATTTTTCAGGGAAAGATATTATATGTTAGGTTGTTGAACCTGAATACGTTCCGGGAACGTATCGAGACAGTGTCTCTGGGAGACACAGGATTTGTCATTTATAAGGAAAAACAATATCCGGGGCTTCTGGGAAGCCCAGGGGATTTTTTCTCGAGAAGAATCCCGTTCCTCTGGGAGGGACAAATAAAACGTCTCTGGGAGGCGTTGAAGCTGTCTTCAACAAAGACAGTTTTTTTATTTGGGTTTCAGGGAAGCCCAGGGGGTTTTAGGAAAACCCCGTTCCTTTAGTGAATAATAAATAGATGTCAGTCTGTTCTGTGTAGAAAACAAAACTACCCCTTTTCTTGCTTATATTTTTCTATCGCATAGAACTGTAAGATTTAGAGTATAAGATAATTTGTTTGTGTGACCTAACAAAAGCTTATTTAGTAAGTAGATAAGTTCGTTCATCACGTGATTGTTTTGTTATTTCATTTTGTTATGCCATTTGAAAATATTGTCATATTGTATTGGAGTATTATATTGCTGGTTTGACATATATGGAAACTGTGTCTATAATTATATATGACTTGTAAAAATTGCGCCTGCTGACTGTTAATATAACACTGATAGCGACAGTTTTATTATTACTGTAAAAATTGACTGACCGATCGTGGGTTATCAGACAAATCAAGATAAATGTTTATTATGTGTATTGTCTGTTTGTCTATAATGGTGGGAAAGCCTTCTTGATAGCCACTATACCTGGGAGTATAAGGTGTAATATACATACACCAAATGGCTTTTCAGGAGGGTTTTTAACCATAAAGAGGGTCTAAGGACCCAGATACATTTAAGTGATTTTGTGAATGTGTAAATCTTAGAGACATGTTTTGTTTATGCTTTTGTGAAATTATACTGAAGGTTTAGGTCTGATGCTGGCCATACATGATACAATTTTCTTACAATTTTCAGTGCGGTTTTCTTGAAATTTACCTTCAGCTATGTAGTACAAACCTCTGCCTAATTGGATACAAATGAATATGTTTAATTTTGACCTCTTATGTGGTTTGTGGTGGATCTAACAGAAAATTGTACGATAAAGAGTTGTCTGGACATGTGTGGCCAGCCTTAGAGATATTGGGATACAAGTAAATCTTTTAGTAAATGTTTAGTTGAGTTGATAAAAGTACATGGAAAAAGTGGGGAGAATTGGTTTATTTATGCCCCGTATTAGTACAATAGAATAGGAAAAAATCTACGTAAAGATATTAGAAGTGAAAGTGAAAGTCTTTAAACACGTAGATATAGACCACAGCGATTGCCTATAGACAGAGACAGGTGAGACAATTTTGGGCTGCAGTTAAATGTCATTGCTGAGTAGCACAGTCTTAGAATTCAAACATTTGTCTTTAATTTAAAGTCACAGTACATGTTAATTGTAAAACAGCAAGTTTCTGGTTGGGCTACTAAAATGCAGCCTGTCAGGGCGCATTTTCAAGGGCGATATCAGAAGAGGCAAATAAAAGAGTAGGACATTTTCAACATAGGCCCCCCTATAATAATAATATTACCTTACAAATACCCCTGACCACACCTGCACCCCACGGTTTCATTCTCCAAGGCAGGTGTAGTTTTCTTCGTAATGTCAGACGAGCAGAAAATGTTTGTGTGTCAGATACATTTAAAACTAGCACATTTCCTTACACGAGGGGAAAAGAGGGGGGGTCACTGCTGCAAACGCACTTCTGCATTAGTTCCCTAATTCAGAACAGTCGTAGAACAAACGATCTCAGCATTCCCATACATATGCAATTATTTTTATAGAATTTTTTAGAAGTTTTGCCATTTATACATTTGTGCCCATCTTGTATGAGCGTAGTAATAATGAATAAAAACACTATTTTACTAGAAAAAAATATATAAATTGCCGGCAGGATATTTTGAAGTTATTATTTATAGAATTATAGATAATGAAAAATTATATTTTGCAAATGATCCCCTATGTGAAGGGGAGCCTTCCTGCAAAATTTAGAAAATTGGCTATTTGCCAAGAAAGCGTTCAAGTGTCATATCTTTATTCCTGTTATAATTATGGAATTTATTTTTGGACAGAAAGGGTTACCGCAATTAGTGTGACCATTGGACCCTGTTGGCACAGAGCCAAAAGTTTCAAATCAGATTAACTTTTTATCTGATTATAGTTCTTGAATAATATTTTATGGGTATCCTCTATTACAAGAGGAGAACCTCTGGCCAAATTTTTGTTAGAATGGCACGGAAAAAAAAAAAAAAAAAGTTATTTTTGGAAAATTGGCACTAAGCCAAAAAGTTTTTTAGTTCTTTATCTGATCATAGCATGCAAGTGGTATCTGATATGCCATCTCTACTGACAACCATACCATCCGATGCTACCCACTGTACAGTGATTGGTTTAAGTAGTGTGTTTTTTTTAAGCGTCCTATTGGACGAGGAGACACAGCCATCTTTGTTTCTTATTTTTTCAGTCCAGGTAACTTACCTGGTGTAGAAATGCCTTAGGGCCAAGCAGACAATTCAATTGTCCACTCTATAGTTCTCCAGACCATGCAAGAGGGGATGAACACCTGCTCATGGGTCAGTCCCGCTACAATATGTATATGACATATGTAGTCACTCTGTGGAGGCCAGTCAGAGCGAGTGAGTTTATTGAAGAAATGTACATGTATGTGGACACATAGTGTCACAGGAATTATGACAATGGTGTCAGGAAAGTGTTGTTTACCTTGGTTTTGTTCTCGCAGAGGGAGAAAGGAGAGTCACATAAGAGCTGAAGCTCTAGTGGGTCTTGCCAGCCCACAGTGGGTCTTGCCCGCCCACAGGATCATTAATTGTTATGGATCCAGACTACTCCTATCTATAATAACATTTTAAGACAAACCACAGGTCCAGAAATATCACAAGAAATGTTAAATGCGTTTATATATCTGCAAAATGCTATGGTTGTAGCGCCTGCACTGGGCCTCCCAAATCATGGAAAAAATGTTTTGTGTTTATGCAAGGGACAATTGTAAGACCGTGACAGGTGTACTTGCCCAGGAGTATGGTGGTAAACTTTGCCCTATAGTTTTTGTCCAAAGATGGTCGCAGTCCAGGCCTAAAGGCATGCCTGAAGTGACTCCGAACATAGCACATAGCATCCTGTGAGATGGTAATAGAGATGGCCACATCATTTGCCCTAGTTAGGCCCCAGTTTTAAAATGGGCTACTGGTATTAAAGGGTGTGTTACACCACAACATAATATATAGGCAGCCATAGAGGGAGCAGAGGATGTTTTTGTAGTTAATTTCCTGCTCCAAGCCAAAAGATCACACATTATTGAAGCTACAAACACATACTACAGAACAGGTTTTAAGGACTAGGGTAATGTTTTAGAAAAAGTTGAGAGTAGCCTTTTTCTAAAAGAGGGGAGATCTTGTGTGTATCCTCGCAGCTAGCGCCCCACTGTTTATTGCCTAGTATTATGGAATAGGACACAGGGGGTGGGAAAGAACATATGAAGTATTACTGACAGTTTAGTGCAAGCATATGTTGCTAGATGCATCACCTGTATTAGAAACAAACAGACCAAACATGAGCATCTCCAATACCCATCAAACCCATTCACACATCTACAAATAGATTTCACATATAGGCCCAAAGCAGGGAAGAAATAAGAGTTCTTTTTAGTCAAATAGTGGACGTGTTTAGCAGATGAGTGGAAGCTTTTAGGACCACAAAAAGGGAGATGCCCACACGGTGGCATGCATCAGGAGATTATTCCTGGATGGGGGTGCCTGCTTTGAATTAGGTTTAATTATGCTCCAATTTTCATATAAAAAATATGCCAGGAACTAGTTAAAATCTTGAAAATAGATTATTATCCGCAGAGTTCAGGTATAATGGAAAGAATGAATAGCACAAATAAAGAGTAATTGAAACTTAAGAATCAAGTGGAACGGAACGAAAAGTTGCTCGCACCTTTTCTTTTCTTTTTACAGGAAAATACCCATCCCTTCAGAGAAGGAGACGTAGTGGTGATGAAGCTGCTGCCCAAAGGAAAGAAACAAAAGGATTTCGCCTACGGCCCAGAGACCACTGTGGTAGCAGTTACCAGGATCGCTGTTTTGACCGAACACAGCCCTACTTGGATCCATGCCACTAGAGTGAAGTTGGTGCGGACAGGACCTGAGCCAGAGGATCCAGAAGCAAGCAAGAAGGTACTAACGGGGGCAGACCGCCCTGACCTTGAACTGGAGGATCCAGAAGCAAGAGAGGTACTAACGGGGGCAAATTGCCCTGACCTTGAACAGGAGAGTCAAGAAAAGGGGGTACTGACAGGGGCAGACCGCCCAGACCCTGTAGAAAATGACTTTTCCAGTTGCACCGAACTCAGGCAAACTCTGGCTGCTGATAATCCTGATTCCATTTTCAGTGTTTTCCCTTGTATGGACTGTTACTAACTGTATCTATCACCCAGAAAATTTGGGTGTCATGAGAAGTATATGCGGACCATACCCTGCACATGAGACACATAATAGAACAAAGAGAGAATTAAATATTGAGCATGATGTAGATGAGAATCCACCCACTTTTCATAGTGAAATGTTATTAACAAAATTTAAATATGCTTATGCTAGGAAGTCAGGTTTTGAGAAATGTTGGATATGTAGTAAACTCCATCCAGAAACAGCCCGCATCCCTCTTATTGCTGTCCCTTTGAATATTACACAGTTCCTTAATGAGACCTCCGCTACTTTAACCAATGTATCAAGTAATAATAATATCACCTTCCCAGTAGATGGTAGAAGCCATTTCCCAGACTGGTGTTTTAGCCTAGGAAATAACACACGTGTTACATAGTTACATAGTTACATAGTAGGTGAGGTTGAATAAAGACAATAGTCCATCCAGTTCAACCTGTGTAGGTGTGTGTGTTAACTCTTCCATATGCAAATAGTCAATTTTTAATATTAATTCCTGCCAAGTCCCATTGAAAAAATCATGTTCTCTGTTTGATATATCAAGTCCTAGTTTAAATAAGACCATAATGAGTAATTACCAGAATTTCTCTAGAGACATACAAAGAGTACTGGACCACCTTGTGACCGCAGTACAGAATAGACGCCTACAAGAATATATTTCCCAAAGACCCTTTTCACTGGGAAAGAGTATATATGTATGTTGTGGGAAGGAATGTTACCGCTGGGTCCCCCTTCATGTCTCAGGGTGGTGTTATTTAGCTTCAGTGGTCCCAATCATGGGAGTTGTGGATAATGACAACAATGGGCACATGCTTGAAGCAAGTGCACATCCAAGATACCCCTTAAGGCATAGAATCAAAAGAGATCTGTTCAGCAAGGGAGACCTGGCATGGGCCAGGCTCACTTCCTGGACTGGATGGTCAATCGATATGATGAAAAAATTAAATAATTATTCTGGAATCATTGATGAGGTAATGGAAAAGAATTCAGATGATATTAAATTGCTAAATCTTGAACAAAGGGCCATTAGGAAGAAGTTAGAATTACATGATCTAGCTATAGAAAGTATGAGTGCTGCATTGACTGGCCTCTGTGAGCAGAGCATACTGAGGACTATGAATGTTGCACTTGGATATACAATACCACTTTGGAAGTGCCAAATTATTATGACATAATTGCCCAACACAGAAAGGAGGTCAATAAGTTGCAAGAAGAGGCCCGTAACATTGCTAAAAGCTGGGATCCCTTTGTAGGTATGGGAGGGTTTTGGTTTTGGAGGGATGTTTTCCTGGTTAAAAGACATTGCTATGATGATTGTGATGATTTTACTTTTTCTATTATTTTTATATGCATTTTTTAAGCTTATTATGTGTTTAATCGCTAAAACCACAAAGAACCCAGACTCAGCTAGCAGAGGGGGATCTTATGTAAGTTTGTACTTTAACAGAGATGCTGAAAATGTTGACACATTTCTAACAGCTAGACAAGGTGTTCTGATCCAACAAACCCAAACCCCTTTTGATTACCAGGAATACGTAAAGTTTTATAAAGCTAAGAAAGCTAAGTCTACCGTTTAGGTGGGCAGGTTTAGGTCCTTATTTGATTATACTAAGGAAACAAAGGACATTGTCGCCTAACCTGCTATTCCTTTCCAGAGAGGCCTGGTGTCCTCTGATGACACCGTATAAATGATAAGGAGAAAAATCATGCATATGAAATTATGATTTTTTAGAGGGGATTGAAGGGGAATGACAGGACCTCTTTCTAGTTGCTGGCAACCATTTTCTAGCTTGACCTGTGTAACACCATTTTCTTTCTTACAACTCTGACTTGTAATGACTTGTTTCAGTTAAGGTTACTTTAAGTCTTTAGTTAAACACAAACAATGACCTAAGTAAATCACCCGATATGTTTTTTCAGTGTTTTCACACCTTAGCTAAAGATACATTCTTTATCGCACATTAACTTCCTCTTTAGTTATACTAAGTCTTAGGGTCTAGACAAGGCATATTTTGCAATTTCTAATGAACATTCTGTATTAACCCATTGTTCTACTTTTGTGAGACATGACTCTTCCTGAGAGCACTCATTCCCCCCTCCCAACTGTATTTCCTGTTCAATTCTGTGTATAATAGTTACATCGCTTTGCAAATAAAGTTAAGAATGTTTTAGACTGAGCAGTGGTTGCACGTGTCTTCTTTAACAGGATAAAACATTCTCCAGAGCTCTGCCTTTTTTGCATAGAACAGACTAGACTATTGCTATTAAGTCAGGGACTTAACTCTTGAATATACATTTAAGGTATCTAGGGTGAATATAAAGAGAAATCACCAACAGGGTCTCCCTTCGGGGGAGCCCCACTTAGTACTCGGTGGGGGCTGTTTCGGCAGTCCCCCCTGAAGAACGGGGTCAGTCTGGTTTCGGCCAGACAGACCATGAGTACCTTAAATCCCTGTCAGGAGTCTTGCGCCCCGGGGGATCGTGGTTCGGGTCCTACCTCTTCGGAGGGAAGACCATTTGTTTGCACACCCTGTGCACTTTTTGTGTTCCTCACGTTTGTGTGTGTGCACTTTTTTATGCACCGGGTGAAGTCTTTTGAGTGTGTTTCACACGCTACGGGCTAATTAAAGAAAAAAAAAAAAAAAACTTGCCAGTGAAAATGAGCAGCAAATTAACAAGACTTACAGTTCAGCAGTGCCACAAATGTGTGGCAAGTTATCCTAGCTCCAATCTGGGCAGTACCATTTATGGCTGCTACCAACAGATACGTAACAAACTAAAGAAAAGGTAAAAGCCAGGTCATAAAGACATAAAAAGTTATCAAAATGGGTGGAGTTCAACACTTAAAAAGTTCCAATCTTTTTTTTCAAACCTCTTCCTGCCCACACTATAGCCAAAAGACGGCTACATTGGAGGCCTAAATTGCCCGGGGGGGCGTCTATGTACGTCCTCCAGTGCATAAGCGGGACACGCGCGGTTTGCTCTGTAATCAGCGAGTCCACGGTACCAGCCCATTGAGTCCATGATCCCAACCCTTACCACGTGATCAGCTGTCAACCAATGACAACTGATCACGTGATGTAAACAAAGCTGGTAATCGGCTAACAGTGTGTATTATATGGGTGTCACCGGCGCAACAAATAAAATCTAGTTTTGAAATATAAATTAATTAGTTTGCAGCTAAAAGTGTCTCCAAACACATAAGTGTGAAAAAAAAAACTGTGAATAGCTGTGCTAACCTATGATAGGTGCAAACAAATTATCCCCAAAAACACTTTATAATAAACAATATATCCTCAATTATTTTAAACCAATCATATCAAATCTTATGTGCAGATTAGTGAATTAAAAAGAACAACATTTATCTCAAATATCCAAGTGTCCATTATTCCATTCCGTGCCAAGAAGTAGCTCTTAATCACGCAGTGCTTCACCCAATTATGTGCAAATCCAGCACCTGCTAAGATACGCACTTACCAGCAGTTGGTATATTTTAGGCCCTAATATTATCCCTCTGTGGGTCCCTACGATCTTGCCTGTGGTCCCGGTACCTATGGCAACCCCTCTCATGCATTTGTAAAGTAAAGGATAGCCATCATGGCGCAACGTCCATAAACCAGTTTATTGTTAAAAAGTATAAATATACATTCACATACAATAAAGCCTTTAGATCAGCACTAAGTTTATCCAGCGGTCTCTGGGGCCTTGCAATCGGCGCTCTGTGCACTGGAGCCGGCGTGCGTTCCAAGCCCCGATCACGTTACCGCGCCAGGAAGCCTAAGTCAGTCATCCACGCTGATCACTGGCTTCTATCATAGGGACATCGGTCCCGAACACAGTGAGAGCCACTGCCGCCTCATCTGTGCCCACCAGTGCTCACCAGTGCCACCGACTAGTGCAAATCAGCGCTGCCTATCAGTGCCCCCCAGTGCTACCTACCAGTGCCCACCAGTGCTACTTACCAGTGCCCACCACTTACACCTATCAGTGCCCACCACTTACACCTATCAGTGCCCACCAGTGCCACCTATCAGTGCCGGTCAGTGCTGCCAACCAGTGCCTCGTAATCAGTGCTGCCTATCAGTGCACTTCAGTGCTGCCCATTAGTGCCCAACTGTGCCACCGATCTGTGACACCTATCAATGCCACTTATCAGTGCCGATCAGTGCCGCCTTTTCAGTGCCCATCAGTGCAACCTATCAGTGCCCATCAGTGCAACCTCATCAGTGCACATCAATGAAGGAGAAAAATGACCTGTTTACAAAATGTTATAACAAACTATAAAAACCGTATTGTGTTTTTTTTGGGTTTTTTTTTTTTTATTTTTGGCCTTTTTTTTTTTGTTTGTTTAGCAGAAAATAAAAACCCCAGTAGTGATTAAATACCACAAAAAAGAAAGCTCTATTCATGTGAACAAAATGATAAAAGTTTCATATGGGTACAGAGTTGCATGACCGGGCAATTGTCATTCAAAGTGCGACAGCGCTGAAAGCTGAAAATTGGCCTGGGCAGGAAGTGGGTTTAAGTGGCAAGTAGGAAAGTAGGTAAATCTGCACAGTAGAGGCAGTCAAGAATTTTCAGAAGACGGGCAGTAAAGACATGCTCTCAATACAGGTTCCCTTTAGGTTTTGTGAAATATAGCTTAGCTACACCTAAATTATGTCACCATTGGCTAAAGACTCCACGCCTTTTCCCTGCCATCATCACTCTTGGAATGGTTACCATGACAAATTAAGAGGGGAAATCTACCCAACAGGGACACAAAGAGAATTATGAATAAACAGGGGCTCTAATTCTTCCTAATCTATCCAAAGTAAAAAAAAAAAAAAAAAGGATTGGACTTACACTTTAATAAAGGACTGAATTATTTATGGATCAACTAGTCCTAGAGGTGGCATGAATATTAAAGAATTATTCTATTATACAAGTAAGATTGTGGGAATATGTAGTGTTCTATTCTCTACTGTAAAAAAATATGAAGGACAGTACGGATTAGCAAAGGGACATTCTGTACAGGTACATCATAGTTAAAAGTGTTTTTTTTCATAAATATCTTTAAAAGGAATAAAAATTGGACATCCGAAGAATAGCTGCACTTTAAAACCCAACAATTTGTACTTTTAAAATAAAACTAAAGCCAAAACCTTTTTTTTTGGCTTAGATATACCAGACACTGGCAGAACTGCTGCCGTTGAAGCCTTTGTGGCTGCTATGGCATGGGACCCTCTGTGAAGGCTCACCCATTTGCCACTGTCACTTCTAAACACAAAAGCTGGCAGAGGAAGCCTTCCACTATTCACTTCTCTGAAGCTCTGAATGATGACATTGTGTAAAGCATTGCAGGGTGGGCATGTGTGGTGGACTTCCTCTGCTGGCTTCTGTGTTTACAAGTTGTAGCAGCAAGTGGGTTAGCTGTTACCGTGGGTCGCACGTTGAAGGAGATCTGGATAAGGTCAGCCTAAGAATTAGGAGCCATTTTTGAGGCACTTGGCACTGTATCACTCTGCTGCACATTCCCTATTCTGCACCACCTCCTCCATATGCTATGCTGTAAATTCTGTATTCTATACCTTCTCATTCTGTATACAATGCCTCGTACCACATGCCATGCTGTACATTCTGCACCTTCTCATTCTGTACACTATGCTGTATATTCCCTATTCCACAACACATCAATCGTCATGTCATGGTGTACATTCCTTATTCTGTACCTCCTTATTCCATATGCCATGCTATACATTCCCTTTTTCATACGTACTTATTCTGCATGCTATGCTGTACATTCCCTATTCCACACCTCCTAATATCAGATGCAATGTTGTACATTGCCTATTTCGCACCACCTAATGCAATTTGGCATGATGTACATTCCCTATTCTGAATCTGCACTACTGTGGCAACTCTAGGGACAATATATAGGGGGGGCACATAAGATACCACAGTCAAAACTGGGGGGGGGCACTCATAATTTTCACCACTATATCATACCACTGAAAAAAACTAAATAAGTGTACAGTATATATAATTAAGGTTACAAAATACGAAAGTAATGCAGTATGCAATGATACCTTTTTATTGTACTAACCTAACACTTAAAAGACAAGCTTTGCAGAGTTTTCCTTTCTTTCTCAGGTATTGCTTCATACCTGAGAAAGAGGAAAGCTCTTAAAAGCTGTTCTTTATAGTTTAAAGCAATTTCAGCAAACAGTTTATGCAGTAATAGCCCCTAGTATTGGTGCCAGTTTATGCAGTAATAGCCCTTAGTATTGGTGCAAGTTTACGCAGTAATAACCCCTAGTATTGGTGCCAGTTTTTGCAGTAATAGCCCTTAGTATTGGTGCAAGTTTACGCAGTAATAACCCCTAGTAATGGTGCCAGTTTATGCAGTAATAGCCCCTAGTATTGGTGCCAATTTACATAGTAATAACCCCTAGTATTGGTGCCAGTTTACGCAGTAATAACCCATAGTATTGGTGCCAGTTTACACGTAATAAAGCGTAATTTTGGTGTCAGTTTACGAAGTAATAAAGCCTAGTATTGGTGCCAGTTTACGCAGTAATAACCTCTAGTATTGGTGGCAGTTTACGTAGTGATAACCCCTAGTATCAATGCCCATTTACGCAGTAATAAAGCATAGTATTGATGCCAGTTTACGTAGTAATAACCCCTAGTATTGGTACCAGTTCACGCAGTAATAGCTCCTAGTATTGGTGCCAGTTTACCCAGTATTAGCCCTTAGTATTGGTGCCAGTTTATGCAATATTAACCCCTAGTAATTGTTGCAGTTATGCAGTAAAAGGCCCTGATATTGGTGCCAGTTTATGCAGTAATAGCCCCTAGTATCGGTGCTAGTTTATGCGGGAACAGCCCTTAGTATTGGTACCAGTTTATGCAGTAATAAAGCCTATTATTGATGCCAGTTTACACAGCAATAAAGCCTGGTATTGGTGCCAGTTTACACAGTAATAAAGCCTAGCATTGGTGCCAGTTTATGCAGTAATCACCCCTAGTATTGGTGCCAGTTTACACAGTAATAACCCCTAGTATTGGTGCCAGTTTATGCAGTAAAAAAAGCCTAGTATTTGGTGCCAATTTACGCAGTAAGAAAGCCTAGTATTGGTGCCAGTTTACACAGTGAGAAAGCTTAGTATTGGTGCCAATTTACACAGTATTAACCCCTAGTATTGATGCCAATTTGTGCTGTAAAAAAGGCTAGTATTGGTGCCAGTAGACACAGTAAATAAAACCTAGTATTGGTGCCAGTTTACACAGTAATAAAGCCTAGTATTGGTGCCAGTTTATGCAGAAATAAAGCCTAATATTGATGGCTGCTACTGTTGGTGGTACTGTTGGTACTGTTGGTGGGTACTGTTGGCTGGTACTATTGGTAGGTGCTGCTGGCTGGTACTGTTGGTGGGTACTGCTGGCTGGTACTACTGGTGGGTACTGCTGGTCAGTACTGCTGGCTGGTACTGTTGGTGGGTACTGCTGGTTGGTACTACTGGTGGGTACTGCTGGTCGGTACTTCTGGTGGGTACTGCTGGCTGGGACTGTTGGTGGGCACTGCTGGCTGGTATTGCTGGTGGGTACTGCTGGTTGGGACAGTTGGCTCCTCTGAGACACAAACGCAGTATGACAGGAGCAGCACTGGAGGAAGCATGCAGCTGCAATAGAGAGCAGAACCGATGCTTCCTGTATCGCTCCTCTCACAGGCGGAGTGCATTTGGTATAATTTTGAAATATAGGTGTAACCAGGTTGGTAGGCAACTGTAGGGGTGGGAAAGGGGAAGGGGGAAGGGGAGGGAGGCCATGGGGAATATATCTACTAAAACCTGAATATGGGGATTTAATTGTGCCTATATATATCAACCATAAGAGCCATAAATTAAAAAATAAGTAGCATTTATTAAAATATAGAAAATACAATATATATATAATTAAGAGTATAACAGTATATCTGAAATCCATAACATGATCTGCTAGTGGATCGACGCATTTCGCTGCCTTAGCTTCCTCAGGATCCACACAATATATATATGTCAGACAGATTTGCAAACCATTAAATCTACATTTATTTTATTTTAGATGTATATCAAACCCCATATCCAGGGTTTGGTAGATATATTCTCCGTTGCCTCCCTCCCCTTCCCCCTTCCCCTTTCCCACCCCTATAGTCACCTACCAACCTGGTTACACCTATATTTCAAAATGTATCCCAGGGGAGGGTGCCAGTTGATAGTTAGACCATCTCTCTCCACACAATCTCCAATGCATTTGGTATCACTCCGCCTGTGACAGGAGCCGGAATTGCAGACTCCGTTCTTCGCAATAATGCTCTGAGATGGCGGGTCGGGATCCCGCAATCTGGGCTTACCAGAGCTGGAGGTGGGATCCTGTTGGGGGGGCATATGGGGGGGGGCACAGCATAATGTTGGGGGGCCACATTACCGCACCATCACATTCTTTATGCCTTGCCATAAGTGTGCGCAGCCTATTGCATTAGGGTGTGCACCCCAAATCTGAAACACTGAGCAACAGAGGGAGTGGCTAAGGGTGGAAACATGCCATGGCTGCGACCCTATGCTTCTCAGAAATTATAGATAGCAAAGAACATGTGAACAAGTCCTTCATTTTTTAAAATTATTTTTTTAGAATTTAATTATTCTATTTTTTTTTTTTTTTTAGAATTATGTATATATTTATTTTTTTACATTTTTTAACTGCCCTGTTGGGGGAGGGGGTAGGTAAATCATTAGGAGTCAAAACGGACCGCTGATGTCTCACATTTAAGACTGGGAAAGGGGCTAAGGACATAGATTCATCAGTCCCTTTCTCTGCAGGCTCAGCTGCACAGATGAATGAATAGAAAGAACTCACATGCTTCCTATTCATTTACAAACTGAAGCATAGTAAACACAGTAAATTAGGTTTCAGCTAAGAATAGTTCATTCAGAAAAGGAAGGGGCAAGTAAATTACATTTCCCGGATGTAATGTCAGAAAAAGGCTGATGGTGTGGGACGAGGCATGTCTTCCTGTTCTAACAAGTAGATTTTGGGGTCACCAGGTGCAGGTGATTAATGTTAACCAATTGATGGGAGAAAACACTTGCTGGAGGAGAAAACAGTTGCCACAGAAGAAGGATTAACTCTAATATCTGGCCACACTGGTCTAATAATACCTCCGCCCCCCCCCAGAACTTGACATACACCAAATAAATTGGAAATAAATGCAGACGCATTTTCACTTTCTTTCTGTTTCTTATAACTTATTACTCTTTTCCTTTCTTCCTTACTTTTTCTTTCCTTCTTTTTTCGATTTTTTTTTCCTTCCTTCCTTTCTTTCCATATTTTTTTCACTCTTTCATTCTTCCTTTCCTTCCTGCCTTTAAAAGTGTCTCTTTTTAAGCAAGTTGTTGTAAAATATACATATCCAAATTTCAAAGTTTATCACATACAACCACCAACTGGGACTTGTAGGCAAAGAAAAGACTCCCTGTAGCCGCACATCTGTTCTGTCCCTGGAATGGTGTATGAATGGCAACCTCAGCCTGGACTCCGACCAGACCACACCCCCAACGTGTTTCACTCTTCCCCTCTGAACTTTGTCATGAGGAGCTGTAGACAGGGTCTTTTTTTTTTGTATAGTATTTTCTATTTAGACAGCTGCTGTACTAAAATAGGCCTGAACTATTCAGAGGAGGGGCGCTCTGCCCTCCTACTCTTCTACTACCTACTCTTCTACTATAGTAAGGTATCAGATTAGGAATACCAGGGCCCACATTTAAAACCAATTTTTGATTAGATGGGTTATTGTTTTCGTAAATTTGCAACGGGCTTTATGATATGGTCAGCATATACAAATTGTAAAAATCAGCAGGAGCAAAACCAAAGAGAAGAAAGCAATTTGCTCACCCGGCGCTCAAACTGTGAATTTAGAATAAAATCTAAAAACTGGACACTCCAAAATAAGCTGCTGCTATAAAATGAAAACTATATAGACAATGGTGTACACACTAGGTGATGAGGCGTGAAGCTACACCATAAATGACACACTAGCAGCGCTACTATATCATATATCTTTACATACATGTCACACTTGATATATGCATATAACGGAGCTGAATAAAATGAAAACTGTCTTAGGTAGAATCATCAATAAAGTTCATGCAATAAGTCCCAACATCCTCCAAAAGGTGACAATCCAAAAAATGTGTGTGTGGACCCTCAATCGTTCTCCACACCTGGAAAGAAGGAACCTTCACCACACCGCTGTGCACACCCCTTGGTTATAAACTCACCAGAAATAGCGATAATACAAGCCAAGATAATGCCATCATACATAGGAAGACTCCAGACCCTCCGATCTCCTCCAGATCCTGGATAGAGTGCTAGTGATCTGATGTATTTCAAGAGCCCAGCGACCATTGGATACAGTGTTCACCTTGTGCACGCCGCCATACCAGTCTCCTCCCACCAGCTAACAAGGACTCACTCTCATATACAAATTGTACTTTCAGAGTTTGTAGATATTAACAATGAAATAATTACTTTTTTTACAGTCTTTTAAGTTCCATGACAGCATTACCTGCAGGAGACCACTGGCAACCAGACAAGGAAGAAGCAAGTAAATGCAAATATGAAAGGACATTTCAGCAGTAGGGCCTTCGTGCAACCTTGCAGACTAATTTTTCAGCTTCTGCAGTAGTTTCTTTGTTAAGAAGCAATCCCACCCAAAATGAATTTCTTTGTTTTAATTAAAATGGGGCAGTCCTCTAGTAAATGCTTAAGAGTAATTTATGGAAAACCTGAAGCCGTTGACAGGGAGCAGCTTTGTAATTTGCCAGGAGCACCTGATATTACCGACATGGCAGCACGGGGTGTAATCTCTATGCCAATCTCTCAACAATAGGAGTGGCATACCGGAGAATTATGCTTGGATCCAGCCATAGTAGATAAATTTGTTTTGTGCAGAGTTTCAATTTACTAGCTGTTAGGAGGGTGTTGGAATAAGTCATGTTGGGCTCCACTGTGTAGCATTACCCAAAGCAGTCCCAATGCTTAGACAAGATCATTTGCCTTATGTCCTATTTCTGTACTTCATATAAAGTATTCACAGAAAAAAAAAGTAATACGTGTTGCATTCTTTTGGAATTGGATGCTTGATAACCTATCACAATGTGCCACCGTGCATAGAGTTAAATTATCTGTAAGGTTTAATCAAATTAAATGAAAAAATAAACACTGTGATGCGTTGTACTGTAGCCACACCATTATGCACACTTTAATGCGTGCCCACAGGTGTGACTGAGCCCTAAAAGAAGAGCACCAGCTTTCTTGGTTTGCAAAATATGCTGTCAGAGCTTATCATTACCTGTCAGGTTTGGAGGTGGCAGTAGCACTAAGGGTATATGAGCTTGGTTGACATGCTGTTCGCCTGGCAGTGCTTTGCATGTGAAGCGCTCAGCTGTCTTGTATAAAATAACAGAGAGCTCCCTGACTGTACATAAAGGCAGAGCTTGGAGGAGGCAGCCCAGGATATATTACATACCTCTCAGCATTATGCCAACCAGCATAGACATCAAGAGGAGAGCCAGCAAGGAGAACAGATGCCTTTATTACAAGCGTAGCAATTACTAGGAAATGCCGATGTTATGGACTGGAAATCAAATCAGTTAACTGTTTCCTTTTCGCATAAATATAAAAAGTGCAGTTTGTCCAAGAAACTAGCTCAGGGGAGTTGTGTAATACATCAGGCTGATCAGACAGAGGTACTGAACACCTGCTGAGAGGCTGACATCTCCAACATCAAAGCCAGCAAAGGGCACCCACAGAGAAAAAAGAGACTGTTCGCTTGATCTGACCATTTGAGGCAACTTTATAGCAAGACGTGACTACAAAGCTGCTAACTAGGAAAACATTTTTAAAGGGTCATTCCTCATATAAGTGTACCTGTGACCAGATCATGCACACAAAAGTATTTACATAATTTGAACAAGCAATAAAAGCACTTGAAAACAAGCCGTGGTTCACCTCTGTATCTATAAGCAATGTGAAATTAAAGTGTTACTAAACCCAAAACAATAAAATCAGTCTGTATATGCAGTAAAGCATGCTTGTTATACTCACTGTGGACCCTTAGGGGTTAATCCTTGTGTAAAATTACTGATCATGTCCTCCTCTTCTTTCACTGTCTCCAAAAAATAACTTGATACTTACAGAGCCAGGGGACGGGCTGCACATGCTCAGTTTGGTGTGTATTGCTAGAGAGTTTTTCCTTGGGAGAATGCATGTAATCAGCACAGGGCCAATCAGGGCCAATCATTGGTGGGGTTACACCACAGGTGTTGCTGACCTTTACAGATATCCATGTTATGGGAAGAGGCCATCCTAATTTGGTGGAAAGAACCCCACTTTGGGTGACGATAACCACATATTTGCGGGAGGATTACGTTTGAGGATATTTTTTCACTTCACTGGTGTTTCATATCGAGGAGTTATGGAATTTTTTCACTATATTATTTATTAAATCTCACAATTTTATGATTGTATTGATTTATTTAAGGCAACTTTCTTTTTCTTATTGCTAAATTGTGTTGTCACACATATTGTTGCTGCTTAATTCTGAAAGTGCAGTTATTTTTCCATTATAACACTGTCCCCAACAATGACAGTACCCACTACTATACTGAGAGGTCCATACAAATGGTTTAGTGACATGGACAATGAAGAGACACACCGCTCCAGGTGAGATTGACCAGCCTAATAGACTCCACACGTGGGTGCTTGCCCCAGCTCGCCTCCGCAATGCATACAATCCAAGAAGAAACGGCTGCCCACCACGGCAAGTCCTTGCACCATTTATTGTATAATCTCCAAAATCTAGTGATACATCCAGGACACAAACAGGCTGCTGCTCGTTGACGCGTTTCACACAAACATTGTGCTTAATCATGATTAGGTACAATATTTGTGTGAAACGTGTCAACCAGCAGCAGCCTGTTTGTGTCCTGGTTGTGTCACTTGCTTTTGGAGATTATACATAAATGGTACAATAATTTAGTGGTTAGCACTTCTGCCTTGCACAACTAAAGTCCTCAGTTTGATACCCCAACCCGGACACTGCCTTTATGAAGTTTGCATGTTCACCCTGCGCTTGTCTGGTTTCCTCCCACCATCTGAAGAAGACATGATGGGAAGTTAATTGGCTCCTTTCTAAATTGACTCTAGTATGTATGTGACATAGGGACCTTCGATTGTAAGCTCCTAGAGGTCAAGGAGTAATGTGAATATACAGTATGTAAAGTGCTGCATAAATTGTTGGCACTATATAAAAAACAGTAATAGATATTTCTATGTTGTAGCATGAAAAGTCAATACGCTGTTCATTGATTTTATATAGTGATTAAACCAGTGTCTTGCTTTTTTAATCAGTTTATTAATAACTGTCTGTACAACAATGGCTATTATCATTTTGTGACTTCAGTTGTAATCCAAACCTTTTCTGGCCAATGATTAACTACACCGAACCTGTAAAACCCATCAATGTTCTGATACAGATCAGCCAGCTTGGGAGAGGTGAGGAAATCTATTGATTAAGACAGTGTGAATTATTAATGACATTCCCAATTACACCACCGGTATTTATAGCGTTCACTCCGCCACACAGGAACCCAACCTGCAAGCCGAGGACTTTATGTCTGCTTATTAGAGCATGCATTCATTTAACAGCTCTCGCTGCATGTAATCCACATAGCACTGTACATGGCTTCCGTATTCCGTATGGCCAGCATCTTGAAAGAATCCAGTAATTGACAGTTTGACACAGGTGTCCTGGCACAAGGCTGCACTTTTTGATGACTCTATTTTTCCTGCCTTTTGAGTGTTTTTCTATAGATTTTGCCATAAATAAGGGCAGCTGCCTAATTGCACAACCAAACCCAAGAAAGTCTTCCTTTAATTGTGTATCCTTCTAAGTATTAATTTCCTCTTTTTATTTGCAGTAACATTTAACACACACAAAAAAAACAATAAAATAAAAGGCCCACCCTATAATTATGCTATGAACTTTAAATAGCTATATACCGTAACACAATCACCCATTTAAAACATAAAAAATACAAAAATTATTTAGAAGTAATACATTGCTTGCTACCTCATAAATAATGTACATGTTTAGGGATATGCTGTCCTCTACTGTCTGAATTTGTATATGCCTGTAAATTTATTATACGTGAACTTCCTGTCCCTGGGTTGTTGGCTTTGTAACCTCAGAAGGAGGGAGTGCAGAGAGAGAAATTCTCAGCCACATGTCCTGTTCATGCTGCTAAACCCCAAGCCAAAAGGAACTATTATGCAAGTATTCCTATGTTCTAATAGTTTAACTGCAGCTGCTGAGTGTATATCTATATCTTTGTGACAGACAACGTATCTCTGCCCTGTCCTTGTTATTATATCACATGCAAAGTGCCAGATAGCTAGGTCTGTGCTACTACATGTGGGTAGTGATCACCTTGCTGTATATTAGAAGGTGAACTTGTTTATTGCAAAAGAGTTTATATACAGTGCTTGCTATTTTAGGTAACCCTATCCCTTCTGGTCTGGGATTCTAAAGCTAGTTTTAGCTTAGGGCTCAGTAAACAGCATAGGCTAAAGCCATGGTAAGGCATCCGATGGCCACTTCTGGTACTTAGAGGTCAAGTTGCATGTCAGATTAGAAAATATTAGAGAGGGGCTAAAGAGCAGAGTAGATAGGTAGCTCTGAGTTCCAATGCTAGACCTCAGTTTCTGTCAGTGAGAAGCTGCATTCCAGGCTGATTGGACAACAGTTGGCAGACCTCCCCATCACCTCTGATCTTGCCTTCAGGTCTCAAACACAAAGATGTACGCCACACTGCAATCAACTGCAACAGCCATCTGGAGGTAACTCTAATAATACATGTGTATATATATATATATATACACACACACACACACACACACAATTCCACCAGGACTACCTTGGGGCCTTTTACTGTAACTGTTGTACATTGGATATGTGTACTATAGCTTGTATTATACCCTTGCACATTACTGGTGTGCATCTATATATTTATGGTTAATGTTGGATGCTGATTGCAGTAGTTATTCTGCTTCCAATTACTTTGATTAGATTATTGATTCATTTCCCAGAAAAGGGGATCCCTTCTGTTCACAGTGGCCTTGTCATGGGTGGTGGCACCGCCAATTTTATTATTATACCCACTCTTCCGCTTAGCAAAGGTTCTGGTACTCTTATTTACCTACAGGTTTAGCACAATATCCTGTTTGTGAATTGTCATTACTCATAACCCCCCACAAAAGAGGGCTATCCATGCAATGTCATATCAGTAGCATAGGAGCGTCTACTTAAATCAGTGTAGATATAAACATGTGACTATCATGCCAAAAACTTTATAACACATGTTCTTTGATAAAGGCATAGGACCATATTTGATATGTGTCTGTTCTTTGGTTGTCCAACAATCATCACTGGAAACTCACACCTATTTAGGACCAACACCATGCAACACATGGGGTCACTCCATTCCACATGCTATGTACGACTTGTAATTTTAAAGCCAGATTGGGAAACAATTCTTCTGTGCCCTGTCAAATGAATAAGCTGCCCATAGATGGATCAACATTTGTCCAGTTCAGCAAGATTTTGGTTTTGATTTCCATTTATGGCCATTCCTGCTTACCAGAAATCGATCTAATGATGGACTACTGTCGAACGGGACTGTAGGAACCTTTTTACTCGATTAGTGCCTCCAACAAATCGTCTGCACCACTGATCCATGTATTCAAAATACAATAACCCAGTGGGGAGGAGTCCTCCATCCACCTCACTTATGTAGATTGAGGAATCCTTTATTTTTTGTTTTTTTTTTTCGATCAGGCCTCGAAACATCAATGGCCAGCCATAGATAGCATGAGAGAGTTGGGAGTGACACAATGAGTTGCATGTTGTCACTTGCTCGTGGCTGGCAGTTTCCAGGGCTACTTGCTGGACAACCAGAATGTGGACAGCTGTCAAACGTGGTACTATGCAGTTATCAAAGTACATATGTTATATGGCTGTTTAATGTTCATAAAGTAATTCTAGGAGAAAAACGTCCATGTTAATACCAGTTCTCTAAGTCCTGTTTACCCTAGTGCGCTATAAAAACGTACTGAAAAACATATGATTATGCAGCAGCACTAATGTGAACCTTAGGTAAAGCTTACTATACACATTACAATCTGGGTGTACAACAGTATCTACCAACAGTTATGTAGTGCAAGAGCCTGTCTAATTGGAGACATATAAGGTAGGCCCTAGATTAACATAGTTTTACCAAATCTTTACAGGATAGGACAATCAGATTGTAATAGGTATAGCAAGTTTAACACACAAGGTCTTATCCAGCAGGGAGCCATATAGGGCCCATTTCACTTTGCCGTCTGTGTGCGATGTGTTAATGTGTGTTTTGAGCCACTACAGTATGTTCTATATCAGGGGTTTCCAAACTTTCTAAACAAAGGGCCAGTTTATTGTCCTTCAGATTATAGGAGGGCTGGACTGTGGCCAGTGGGAGTACAAATGCCTTGGGCTTAGGAAAGAGTGAAAGGAAAAAAAATGACATAGTGCCTGTGGGCACCCAATAGGAGGAGGAATATTGCCCCATTATTGGTATTAGTGAGATGAATAGTTCCCCTATTGTTGTTGTCAGTAAAAAGAATAGTGTCCCATCACTGGTGTAAGTAAAAGGAGTAATGCCCTATCTTTGGTGTCAGTGGGAGGGATAGTTCCCTATTGTTGGTGTCAGTGAAAGGAATAGTGCATTATCGTTGGTGTCAATGAAGAAATAGTGCCCCATGATTGGTGTCAGTGGGAGGATTAGTGTCCCATTGTTGGTGTCAGTGGAAGGAATAGTGTCCTTTTATTGGTGTTGGTGGAAGGAATAGTGCCTTATCATTAGTAGCAGTGGGAGGAAAAGGGTTCCAACATTTATATCAGAGGAAAAAGTATGCCCCATTGTTGGTGTCAGTGGAAGGAAAAGGGACCCACCATTGTTGTCAGTGAGCAGAAATATGACCCTCTAATGATGTCAATGGAAAGAATGAAGCTTCATTGTTAGTGTCAGTAGAAAGAATAATGCTTTAAAGCAATGAGAGGATTAGAGCCCCAAGGGCCGGATAAAGGCAGGCAATGAGTCGCATCCAGCCCATGGGCCGCAGTTTGGAGACCACTATTCTAAATCAATCGAACGTTCTTATATATGGGAATTTGCCAAGGAAATTGACTAATTGAGTATATACTATATACAGGAGATGTCTGCCCTGGGATTATATAAAATATTCCTGTGCAACTTAAAAATTAAATTTTTTTGGTGCTAAACAAAAAATAAATAAAGAAAATATATGAAAAAAACACTCACTATTGCATTTAGAGTGTAAAGTTTAATATACATGCTCAATTTAATCAATTCCATTTTGATCTCCAATACTTCTTCCTTCTACCAATGGGCAGGAGCCCTGTGTTACAAAAGGCCGAATCCGATTCTACTTAACCTGGATACACACTATACAACTTTTGTTGTAAGATTTCCTTTAGATTTACCTTCAACTATGTAGTGCAGGGGGCCTGCCTGATTGCATACCAATTGATAGTGTTTAGATTTGACCTCATATTATATGGTTTTGGTAAATCTAAAGGAAAAAAATCTAAAGAAAATTGTATATTGTGTATACAGCTTTAACCTTCCTAGCGGTATTACCGTGTGTGGCTTGGGGTTAAATTTCAGAGCCAAAAGCGGTAACCCCGAGCCACACTCGGGGTACCGCTAGGAAAATCGCTGGATCCTGAAAGCGGGGTTACTTACCTTGTCACCGGAATCCAGCGATGTATCCCGGCAGTGTCTGGAGGCGGATCTTCCTCCCGATCCTCTGTGTGCCCCGGCTTCCATCTCCTGCGACGTGACGTTCGCAGGGGGGTGGAACCGGCGGCAAATTCAAATGTAAAACACACCAAACACACTGCAAAATAAAATATAGTCACATTGGTTTGCCCCCCAGTGCCCTTTCCTGCAGTTTTACTGTACTTTTTATATATATATATATATATATATATATATATATATATATATATATATATATATACACAAATACGTATATATATATATATATATATATATATATATAAAATGATGTGAATGTACAATGTATATGTAAAGCGCTGCGTAAATTGACAGCGCTATATAAGTACCTGAAATAAATAAAATAAATATATATATATATATATATATATATATATATATATATATATATATTTGTATATATACAGTACATATATATATATATATATATACATACATACATACATACTTTAACTTATTTATAGTTTTTTATTATATTATAATTTATGATTTTGTGTTTCAAACTTTATCATACCCGAGATGTTATAAAGAAGAACGCACAGTAAAAAAAAAAATCATATGTAAATAGTTGGTTTGGGCTGCTCATTCTTAAGAATTACATGCAAAATAATTGTACCGTTTTCAGCACCTAAAATCCGAAAGAATCATACCGCCAGGGAGGTTAAGGCCAGCTCACAATGGAGTTGATTTACTAAGACTGGAGAGTGCAAAATCTGGTGCAGCCGTGTACGGTTGCCATTTAGCTTCTAACTTCATTTTATTCAATTAAGCTTTGGCAAAAAACCTGAAAGCTGCTTGGTTTCTGTGCAGAGCTTCACCAGATTTCGCACTCTCCATTTTTAGTAAATCAACCCTAATGCCATTTGAGCTATCTCTGTCAGATTGGACAAAATAAATTCCTTTACTAATGAAAGATGCTTTGAAAGGGGTTGAGAAGGCATTCTTCTGTACGGCTATTATTATTCAAGACCAATTATCTCCACTGAAATGTGTTTATCATTTTTTACTGCACACCACTTCGACTGTACCAACTGAGGCTATTACCTGCATCTCTTCGTAATGCCTCCGTTTTTCATGTTTTCCAGGTTGTCTTTAATTTATTGAGATATATTGGTCACATTTTCTCAATAGCATTTAGACTAATTGATACTTGTATCTCAAGGTACAAGAAAAAATTACATCTTCTATAACGTTGGGACATCCAAGCTTAAAGTGGTATTAAACCCAAAAGCAAACATTTACAGTATTATATTGCAGCTTACCAAGTCTTGGGTGTGATGGCTGCAATAGTTTTCTTTTTAAGTCTTTCTTTATTTTCACCCGGTGATCTAGCCAGTAAGTCTATTTTTCAACAGAACAAGCTGTCCTGCAGGTGTAGAAGTTAGAAGGTTGAGAAAACAATTTAGCACTGACAGGGGTGCTTACAATTAGAGATGCACCAAAATTT
Source organism: Pelophylax lessonae (assembly GCF_965119305.1). Taxonomy (NCBI): domain Eukaryota; kingdom Metazoa; phylum Chordata; class Amphibia; order Anura; family Ranidae; genus Pelophylax; species Pelophylax lessonae. Next base: position 77,656,682 of record NC_138773.1, read on the forward strand.
TGGTGTCTGAAACATATCGGCTGAAAATGGTGTTAACAGCATTTTGCCAATAAAAGAAAAAGCTGCCAATAATGGCGCTAAAAATACACACGATTTGGCCATGATGTCACTGCATTTTTACAGCGAATTTGATGGGCTAAATATATAGGCTGAAAATGTTTTTTCTGATAAGAGAAAAAGCTGCCGATAATGACGCCGAAAAAGCACACGATTTTGCCGTAATTTCACTGCATGTTTACCGCATAAGCACAATTTTACAGTGCTTATGGTGCATTTTTCATAGGTCATGTGACTCAAAAACTGCATCAAAAAAGTAACACAGGTGCGTTATTGAGACGCTCTTACTGCATTTTCAATGCATTTCAACGAATAGGTACGTATTTGGTGTTTTTTTTTTCAACTGACCAGCAGCAAGCAAGATTTTTAACACCACAACAGAAGAGCAAAAGACCAGTGTTAAGACATACAGTACATAGAATTTAAAGGGATGCATTTTTCTTGAGCTTTTCTTGCTCTAAAGTTGCCAATAAAGGCAGACAATAAATTCATATTCATTTAAATTCATGATATTAATTAAAAAGTCGAATATAGGACAATTGTATATAAAAATATATATCTTTTTTTAAAAACTGTAATTTTCAGATTCGGTTTTTAGCCAAGTGCATCCTGCATTTTCGGTTTCAGCAACAAAATTTCCATTCGGTTCACCTCTACTTATAGTGGTCAGATTTTATTAATTTATACAAAACCTTTGTTCCAAAAAGGAACAAAGCTGTTGCTGTAATCGCTTAAATTGTATTTACAGGAGTTTGCCTTTAATTTGCTAGTGTATCTAAATCTACACCTAAAATTCTCCTCCACCGAGAATGACAATGCGGCAGTCCAAATGTGTCTCTGTTGCTCCTTCATCCAGAGTGAGGGCACTCTAATACAGGAGATGTGTTACTGGCCAGTTGGGTTTCTGAGATGACCATAGAGACATGTGATCCTATATAGCAGGATCACATGAGCTCTGTGATCATCCCAGGGAGAAGGACGGTCGGATCCTTGTCACTCTGCGGGGAGCGATCGAGAGTGTCAGGCAGCAATCGGAGCCACCTGACACATGCATTGGCTTCCCCGCTGACGAACGGAGGCGGGAGCGCGCTGCCGGCGGCGCGCGCTTGCCCCCTAGCACCTCCCAGGCAAATGACGCATGCATACGTCATTTTGCCTGGGAGAGCCACTCTGCCGCCGTATATATACAGTATGCGGTCGGCAAGTGGTTAAAGCTTGTAGGAGGAGTTTTCATTCTACTCTGACTGTCTTATGAGGCTGTAAGACCCCTAACCCTCTGTCTGGACAGTGCTGATTGGCCCTGTGCTGATCACATGCACCTTCCCAAGAAAAAAAAAATACTCTCCAGCAATACACACCAAAACTGAGCATGTGCAGAGTGACTCCAAAGGCTCTGTCTTATCAGCAGATGGATTGAGTACAGTGAACGAAGGGGAGGATCAGAGAAGACAGGATCTTTTTACACAATGCAGCGGATTAATCCCTTAGGTTCCACAGGGAGTTTAATAAGCATGCTTTACTGCATTAACAGACTGATTTTAGTGTAGTGAGTTTAGTAACATTTTAAGTTCTGGTATTTGCTCTAACTGCTTTAGAAATGCATTCACGTTTTATTGTATTGGATAACTTTTTTTCATTGGTATTCTATTTTTTATCTGCCAGGAATTTGTTTTTACATTTGATAACCACTGCCCTGTATTTGATCTCAGCTTGTTTGTCACTAAATGCCTTGATCAAAACGCAAGTTATGTCATTTACTATAATGCTGCTAATCTGTACTGTGGGGTAGGACAGGTATACAGGTTTGGATACTTGGTCAAGGTTTTGCTTCTGCATACTGGTTTTATTTTGTTGTTTGTTGGAAAATCACCAAAAAGGAAATACAAGTTTATCTTCACAACTCAAAATATGAAATAGCTCAGCTATTTCATTTCCAGCAGAACTCAGGCCAGCTAAATTCACATGGTGATATACTGTATGCTTGTGGTTTTGCTTAGCTACTGTGATTCACACAATAACATAATTTCCTTGTTACAGATAAGCAGCACCACTTGGTCACCTACCCACGTCCTGCCTCCTGATTGGATAGTGAAGGAGCAGAAAACAACTGAGAGAGTCATTCCAAAAATTCCCAGACTGACTGCACTGGATGGCTCCTCACTGCTGCTTTTCTTCTCCCACTTTTATTGTGAGACCTGGAGCACGAGCAAAAATAAAAAGACAGATTTCAGAAAATTACACTAGCAGTATTTAAAAATACATTTAATAATTATTTTAATGAGTACATTTCTGAATTAAAGTACAGCTTTTTATATGTGCCTGGAGCTCAACTTCCATTAAAAAATAAGCTTTCCCGTCTATCTTACAGTTTAGAGCTTAAAATGATACGTTTATGCTTAGGTACTTCTAGTTCAAGCCCGTGATGCAAAGGCTATTAGTTATAATAACTGCATATAATAGCCTGTACAGTGCTAGCTGTGCTGGAGTGTCATGAGAGACATATGTCAAGTCCTGTTCTTCTATGACTTTCTACATTTTTGTTGTACTTGATATACGTGCTACTTTGGTTCTCTACTGAAAATTGTATGTTCCTAAGATGCGAATAAAAAGGTTGCAAAAAAGAAATTGCAAAAATTACAGTTGTAATTTGCTCATTCGTGTCACAATGCTCAGGACAATGCTCATTCGTGTCACAAACCTGGACCATTCAACTGAGCTTATTCCAAACCTATTAAAAAAGCTGCCAAAAATAAAAATTAGAAATAACATTACTTTTTTTGTACTCATTACAGTGAAAAATCTTAAAGCATTATAAAATGTAATTTAACAAAAATGAAAATAACAAGCATGTTATACCTACAGTGAGGGAAAAAAGTATTTGATCCTCTGCTGATTTTGTACGTTTGCCCACTGACAAAAAAAATTATCAGTCTATAACTTTAAAGGAAGGTTTTTTTTTTTTTAACAGTGAAAGACAGAATAACAACAAAAAATCCAGAAAAAGGCATTTTAAAAGGTATAAGTTGATTTACTTTTTAATGAGTGAAATAATTATTTGACCCCTTCGCAAAGAAAGACTTAGTACTTGGAGGCAATCACAGAGGTCAGACATTTCTTGTAGCTGGTCACCAGGTTTGCACACATCTCAGGAGGGATTTTGTCCTACTCCTCTTTCCAGATCCTCTCCAAGTCATTAAGGTTTCGAGGCTGATGTTTGTTAAGTCGAACCTTCAGCTCCCTCCACATATTTTCTATGGAATTATGGTCTGGAGACTGGCTAAGCAACTCCAGGACCTTAATGTACTTTTTCTTGAGCCACTCCTTTGTTGCCTTGGTCGTGTGTTTTGGGTCATTGTCATGCTGGAATACCCATCCACGACCCATTTTCAATGCCCTGGCTGAGGGAAGCAGGTTCTTACCTAAGATTTGACAGTACATGGCCCATCTATCGTCCCTTTAATGCAGTAAAGTTGTCCTGTCCCTTTAGCAGAAAAATACCCCCAAAGAATAATGTTTCCACCTCCATGTTTAAAGGTGGGGATGGTGTTCCTGGAGTCGTAGGCAGCATTTCTCCTCCTCCAAACACGGCGAGTTGAGCTGATGCCAAAGAGCTTGATTTTGGTCTCATCTGACCACAACACTTTTGCCAGTTCTCCTCTGAATCATTCAGATGTTCATTAGACAACTTCAGACGGGGCTGTACATGTGCTTTCTTGACCAGGGGGACCTTGCAGGCGCTGTTGGATTTCAGTTCTTCATGGCTTAGTGTGTTACCAATTGTTTTCTTGGTGACTATGGTCCCAGCTGCCTTGAGGTAATTGACACGATTCTCCCATGTAGTTCTGGGCCGATTCCTCACCATTCTCATGATTATTGAAACTCCACGAGGTGAGATCTTGCATGGAACCCCAGGCCGAGGAAGTTTGAAAGATATTTTGTGTTTCTTTCATTTGCGATTAATCACACTAACTGTTGTCACCCTCTCATCAAGCTGCTTGGCAATGGTCTTGTTGCCCATTCCTACCTTGTGTAGATCTACAATCTTGTCCCCGACACCCTTGGACAGCTCTTTGATCTTGGCCATGGCGGAGAGATTGGAATCTAAATGATTGATTGCTTCTGTGGACAGGTGTCTTTTATACAGGTAACAAGCTGAGATTAGGAGCACTCCCTTTAAGCTATCTGCTGCCATAACCACGATATTTAGCGTCAAACAAATGACGTATATAGTCGTTGGGCGGACGGTAAGTGGTTAAAAAAACTCTGCCCCTACTCACGGAAAATGACGTTACAAATGTATGACCTCCCCCATGCCACACAAAAAAAAAAGAAAAGTAAAGCTCCTTTTATTAATACAAAACCATGTACCAACCCAATCTAATTTACTAATGGAAAATATAAGAATACGACAACCCAACCACACTGGTTTACTACAGGTGTCTGACCAAATTTTTGATCCTTATGCATCCTTAACCCCTAGGCACTGACAGCACGCAAATATGCGGCCTCTCGGTAGGTGGGCCTTGGCATCGAGCGACCGCATATTTGCGTAACAATTAGCCGACACAGCTGTGCCGAGAGCGCACACCCTGCGTGCTCATAACACAGTTACCAGAGACTAACGGAAAGCTCCCAATTGATTCTTGCGATCGGGAGCTTTCCAGCCATGTGATCGCCGTGACAGCCAATAATGGCGGTCACATGATCATAAACCACGCTCTGCCTCCCTCTCTGAAACCTCTTAAAGGGCAGGAGGGAGGGAGGTGCTTAGGGGTTAAGGAATAATTCAAACTTGTGCAATACGTTCCTAAAGAATATGTTACCCGATTATTTCATATTCCTGATACGTGTTTTTTGTGCCATGTACTTGTGTTAAAAAAAGCATCCTGTTCCTATACATTGCTTCCTTTGTGTGAAATACTTGATCCTCCCAGTCCCCCTGCTTCACTATTTGGTATGAGAGCAAACCCATCTCAGCATGGTCAGTTTTCTGCCTGTGCTGGGAGCTCAGCCTGTCTGTCCTCCAATGATTAGATTTGTGCTGATATGCCCCCTTGCATAGCTTTTCACTGCGATGATCAGTGTATGTAGTTTCTTTCCCTCTGCTCCACACACCCACCGTGCAGTCTCCACCCCCAGCTCTCTAAGCCCCCTTATGCAGCTGAGAACAGAGGTCATGTGACCACTTATAAAAAAGGTATTCATAATGTTTTTTATTTTATTTTATCTATACACAAATGTTTTGTCTTTTATTTTTATTTTAAACAGAATGGGTTGTTTCACAAGGTAAGGGTTCATCTACACTGTAAAAGAATGTTCTTTCTTCCCACGTTATTTTGGATTTACGCTACTATTTATCACGGGGCCCAGTGCAAGTATTTGCCCGCAGCGAAGCCCAAGCGTATTACATGCCGGCACATTAGGACAGTAATTGTTACAAAAAGGGATTACGCAGCTGTACAGAAGTATATTAGCAGTATCTTTTATTGGTTTCATTAGATTGTTTTGTTATAAACCCCCCCCTAACCTTGATACAATTGTCTGCAGGCACCTGGTGCCACAAATAAATAAACCAGTTGTATTAAATGATCTATTTAATTGTTACCTCCAGAGATATAGCGGGAGTGTCATGTGTGGGTGTAGTAAATCATATATTCTAGGCAGACCTCTGGGTGTTTTCCATGCATATCAGTGCAATGATAAACAAAGCAGTTGTGTATATTGGCAATCTCAATCATGTCAGTGGTGACACCCTTCAGTAATATTAAACCCTCTAGTGCAGGGGTGTCAAACTCAATTTCATTGCGGGCCGCATCAGCATTATGTTTGCCCTCAAAGGGCCGGTTATATCTGTGATATTAGATGTCCAGAGCACCCCATGCTCCTTACATCTTTACATGAGATACAGAAAAAAAGAAGATACTTAGAATGCGGTGCAACCGGTAAACACAACAATATCCCAACAGCAATGGAAGACTCAGCCCAGCCTTAGTCGATGTCATTAAGGCCCTGTTCACATGTAGTGATTTGGGATCACGGGCTGGCAGTATCCCCTTGATTCTGCCTGCAATTCCAAATCACACTGCAATGCTGGCAAAACACAGCACATGTGTTTGTGTTTCTTTCATTTTTAGTGGCAGCAAAACATGGTGTGGTTTTGAATCCTTGCGTGATAAATTGCTCAACAATCACAGCAAAACCACACCACATTTTGGTGCCACTAAAAATGAATAGAACACAAACACATGTGCTACATTTTGCCAGCATTGCCGTGCGATTTGGATTAGAATCTGGGTGTGGCGGCGGGCGAAATCACAGGGATATTTTGCCCACAATCCCAAATTGCTAAATGTGAACAGCCAGGGCCTAACAGGCTAACACAACAGCAATTATAGAAGACTCAGCACCCAGCACCTCAGTCAACAAACTTTGCAAGCAGTTCCCACAATCTCAGATCCCTAGTTCCCTAGCACTGCAGTTTTAGCCTGAGGAGCACACAAGGGAAAGAGACACACACACACACACATATATATATAATCCAAAATTTGAAACTGTGCTTGGAAAACATCATTATTAAAACCACAACTAATTGGTGATATAAGCAGCGACTCTGCTCTGCTGTAAGATAATTAACACAGAATACATTCAAATATGTAGCAAAACAGCAAAAAATAAAGTGATAAGAAAAATGTGATATTATTAACAATATAATAATAATAATAATAATGCATGCGTTGCATACTAGCATATTATGCCATTAACTTTCAGGGAGAAGATTTTTTGTGGTTTACTACCACTTAAAGCTAAGATCAGTAGGCCTAGCATCGCATGGAAAGGGTCAACAACTTCCTCAGCAGGACTACAATGTAGCAGGCTAGCAGCATACATTTAAATAGGGATTAATAACCTTCAGGGCAGCATTCAAATGTAGTAGCACAGCACTCCATACAGCTAAGGGTAAATCTCAGACTGTTCCCACTGTTAAGTGAATGTGCAGATAGCACACACATGGGGAGAGAGAGCCTGTTCATTTGTAGGTCGCCTTCCTTTTTTTCAGAGCCAAACTATGTCATAAATAAGATAACACAGGAGCAAAGAAAAAAAATCCATCCTGCCCACTGTGCTTATTTTCAGAATGGCAGGATTGGCTTTTGTAAGAGATCATTAACCTTACACCCATTTTACACTCTAATGTTGAGACTGAGGTATGCATTGCAAGCATGAAATAAGAGGAGGATAAGAAAAGATATTATGAAAGAGTTTATAAAAACAGAATAAAAAAACTGAACTCCAACTGTTCTAGCAGCCCTGAACTTGATCCATGATTGAAGTTCAGATCTAGAACACAGCACACAGAGAGAGACACACCTGGTGATTGTTGGTGACCTGTCCTCCTGGAGTCAAGGTTAAGGTCCAGACTCCAGCACAGGAGCACTTCAGAGAAAATTGAGATGATCCTTCCACATGGTACTGGCAAGCAGGCAGGTAGGCTCAGCTGAGCTAACAGCACTCAGACTCAGGCTCAGGCAGCTCCTTCCCCAAGCAACAGCCAAAGGCAGGAAGTGGCAGCTCGAAGGGAGGAGGAGCCAATCATATGTGTCAGTGGGCAGGATAGGTGCTGCCCGCTCCCTCCTGCTCTGCTCTCAGTGCTGCTGTCCTTCTGGAAGCTTCTTTAACTGGATGGACAAATCAAAACATGTCTCTGGAGTCTCCGTCTGGACTAGAGAGGAGGTGTGGAGGCAGAGCAGACAGATGAGAGCACTGTCAGCCAGAGCCTCCTTCATCCCAAGCCAAGCCTACAGCCTGGGCGGCGCTCCAGGTGCTCAGGTGGAATAACAGCAGGCAGCAGCATTAAAATAACAATGCAGTAGAGCCTAGTGTGGTGCAAAAAAACCAAAAACATTTTTTTCAATGTATATTGTACACTGATGCTCTGGAGAGGGGGGGGTGCTTCAACCCCCCTAACCCCCCCCCCCCTTATCTATGTCCCTGCAATGCACCCCCCTACCTTGTGCTACTGCCAGGAAGAAGATGTGGGTGGATCTGGGAGGAAGAAATTGCAAGGTCTGGAGGAGGACCAGAGGAAGGCTGGAGTCAGCTTACAGAGTCTGCTGAATGCTGAGACCAGGGGGCATAGACAAGGTGGTGTTGTGGCTGCACAGAAAGGTGCAGATTCTGTAGGAGGAGTTCTGCCCTCCTCTGTGCTGCAGTCTGCTGAGAAGGGGGGGTGGGCAAAGATGTGCCTTTCTGCAGCAGCACAGAGAAGCACAGGATCTGGCAAAGGAGTTCTGTCCTCTCTGCTGCTGACTACTGAGACAACGTGGAGGCAGAGACAAGGGGGGTGCCGCAGCTGCAGGAGAGGTGCGAAGGCCACATGAAATGGCCTGAGGGGGCCGCATTTAGCCCGCGCGCCTTGTGTTTGACAAATAACAATAACAAACATATTATACTTACCCCTTCTGTTTAATGGCTTTCTCCTTCCTCCTTCCTGTTGATTGCCCCCCCAGCAAGCAGCTTGCTATGGAGGCACTCGAGCCGAGCTGCAGCTTCATGTATCCGTTCAGACACGGAGCCGCAGCCTGGCCCCACTCCTTTCCTCATTGGCTTTGACAGCAGCGAGAGCCAATGGTGCCGCGCTGTTGTTGCCAATGAGGAGGGGAATCCCGGACAGCTGAGTCTTTCATGCAACATCGCTGAATCTAGATGGACCTCAGGTAAGTATTAGCAGAGCTGAGGCAGGAGCTGCACACAGAAGGATTTTATCTTAATGCATAGAATGCATAAGGATAAAAACCTTCTGCCTTCACAACCACTTTAACTTATTAAATTGAGCACAAATAAATGTAATTGATTTCATTGATCACAATAAAATAAACATTCAACATTAAACTTGCAGCTTAGAACTTTCAGTGCTGCTTGCTCCTGCTTTCTCAGTGCTGCTCTTCTGAACTTCTGGTATTAACAGGAGACTTACAGGCCTATAGCACATCGAGGGCCAGATGAGCCTTTTGTCCTTCAGAGTGGACGTCATATGACGCCCTCCCAGACGGTGCCGCTCGCGGTGGCGCAATCTGTCACATCGGACACAGCCGATGACTGATCAGTGTTCCGGTGTTCCGTGAGAATTACCTACCCGTGAGAAAAACCTACCCCTCGTCACTTCCGGTACTCGGCACTGTATGTAATGCAGCGGGTACATTAAAACAGCTGGGCTGCAATACAAATCATCTCCGCTCCTGTCACTGTCACTTCCCTGATCTCGGATAGTAAATATAAAAGCGGCAGCGGCTGTATGAAAAGATAAATCACGGAGCCGAAAGCCGCTTTTATATTTACTTGCCGAGAGCAGGGAAGTGACCGGGACAGGAGCGGAGATGACTCGTATTGCCGCACAGCTGTTTTATGTAAGCGCCGCGTCGGTAGGTTTTTCTCACGGTACACCGTGATCTTTTCATACTAGTGCGCTTGCGCACTAGTAAGCTCCTCTGTTCTTCCATCACGTATCCGGGGCTCTGAGCATGCGCAGTGCTGCGCTGCTCAGCTCTTTCTGCCCGGAAGTGACGAGGGGTAGGTAATTCTCACGGGGTAGGTAATTCTCACGGAACACCGGCTCGCTGCTAAAACCTAGTGACCGCTGTGACCAATCACAGCAAGTCACATGACAGTTGTAAACAATGGATGGCTTCTTTTCATGCTCTCCATTGTGTACAATTGTGTTGCTAGCTGTGATTGATCAATGTGATCACATGGTACAGACAGGGCCAATCGCAGCCCATCTGTACCATGTGATTAGCTCTGGCCAATCACAGCTAACCACAACAAAACAAACTGAATTGATTTTATTCAGTAAAATGCTTGCTTATACAGTGCATCTAGAAAGTATTTAAAGCGCTTCACTATTTCCATATTTTGTTATGTTACAGCCTTATTCCAAAATGGAATAAATTTATTATTTTCCTCAAAATTCCACAAACAATACCCCATAATGACAACAAGAAAGAAGTTTGTTTTTAAATCTTTGCAAATTTATTAAAAATAAAAAATGAAAAAAATCCCATGTACATAAGTATTCAAAGCCTTTGCTCAATATTTTGTTGAAGCACCTTTGGCACCAATTACAATCTCAAGTCTTTTTAAGTATGATGTTAGAAACTTAGCACACCTATTTTGGGCAGTTTCTCCCATTCTTCTTTGCAAGACCTTTAAAGCTCCATCAGGTTGGATGGGGAGCGTCGGCGCACAGTCATTTTCAGATATCTATTAAGATGTTCAATGGGGTTCAAGTCTGGGCTCTAAATGGCCACTCAAGGACATTCACAGAATTGTCCTGTAGCCACTCCTTGGTTATCTTGGCTGTGTGCTTAGGGTTGTTGTCCTGTTGGAAGATGAACCTTCTTCCCAGTCTGAGGTCCAGAGCGCTCTGGAGCAGGTTTTCATCAAGAATGTCGCTGTACATTGCTGCATTCATCTTCCCTTGATTCTGACTAGTCTCCCAGCTCCTGCCACTAAAAAAACATCCCCGCAGCATGATGCTGCATCCACCATGCTTCACTGTAGGGATGGTATTGGCCAGGTGATGTGTCTGGTTTTCTCCAGACATGACGCTTGCTTTTCAGTCCAAAGAGTTCAATCTATGTTTTATCAGATAAGAAAATTTGTTTCTTATGGTCTGAGAGTCCTTCAGGTGCCTTTTGGCAAACTCCAGGTGGGCTGTTATGTGCCTTTTACTGAGGAGTGGCTTCCGTCTGGCCACTCTACCATACAAGCCTGATTTGTGGAGTGCTGCAGAGAAGGTTGTTCTTCTTGAAGGTTCTACTCTCTCCACAGAAAAATGCTGGTGCTCTGTCGGAGTGACTATTGGGTTCTTGGTCACCTCACCTCCCTGACTAAGGCCCTTATCCCCCAAATGCTCAGTTTAGCTGGCCAGTCCGCTCGAAGAAGAGTCCTGGTGATTCCAAACTGCTTCCATTTACAGATGATGGGAGGCCACTGTGCTCATTGGGACCTTCAATGCTGCATGTACATAGATTTTTTTGTTTTATATTTTTTAATAAACTTGCAAAGATTTCAAACAATCGTCTTTCACATTGTCATTATGGTGCATTGTTTGTACAATTTTGAGGAAAATAGTACATTTTATCTACCGTATTTTCCGGCGTATAAGACGACTGGGCGTATAAGACGACCCCCCTAATTTTCAAGTTAAAACATAGGTCTTGGGCTATACTCGCCGTATAAGACTACCCCCCCCTCCCTTCGTAAGCAAGGCAACACCATTGAAAAACATCAGATTTCTCATAGATCTCCAAGGTACCCCAAGTACCGTAATACATGTAATCTCTCATCTCCAAGGTACCCTAAGTATTACCAGTAGATGTAATCTCAAGACTCTGACTGTGCGGGAATCCTGTACCAGTATACCGTATGTACCATAGCTTCGGCTACATACAGTATACCGCACTGAGCCAATCACAGTAAGCGATGTATTCTATTATTGACTGCAAAGCCTGCTTGTATTGGCAGAGTCAGAGAGGCGGGCTGATGTTACTCCGCCAATCCAAGCAGGCTTTGCATTCAATAATAGAATACATCGCTCTCCCTGATTGGCTCTCACTGTATGTAGCCGAAGCTACGGTACATACGGTATTCCGGTACAGGATTCCCACACAGCCAGCGTCTTGGGAGATTACATCTACCGGTAATACTTATAAGTACTTAGGTTACCTTGGAGATATTATACTCGGCGTATAAGACGACCCCCCATTTTTGGGGGATTTTTTTGAGGTTCAAAAGTAGTCTTATACGCCAGAAAATACAGTATTTTGGAATAAGGCTAAAACATAACAAAATGTGGAAAAAGTGAAGCGCCGTGAATACTTTCTGGATGCACTTTGGAAGAGTCCTTTGTGAGGTAGATACCCGAGCAGGAAGTCCACGGGTTGCTGGAGGCTACATCTTCTCTAATGAACTTCCCACTTCTTTCCTAGGCAGTCGCTCTCTCTCCCCTGACCCTGGCCTTCCCCCTATTTATATGCAGCACAGGGTGGAGGGCAGAACCCAGAAAATCCTGTGAGAATGCAGAACCCATATTAACTGCTTCCCCACCAAGGCAGCTCAGTAGCTATATACAACAGCAGCACACCTTTAGTAGGCACCTGCCTACATATTGGAGAAGAATACTGGGAGGTAAGTGTGCCATAATGTATGCTGTAGTGTGTATCTTTATTTAGTGCAAAGCGTGCAGTACACAGGGGACCTGAGGGGGAATTGGACTCACTGTGTTCTGACCCACTCTGCACCCATGGATTAGACAAGCCTGAGGCGCTGTAGCCACGCATGTTACTGCCGGTCTCTGCCTTCTGTCACAGGATATGTTTGCCTTGATTCTCACTCACACACAGTTCCTGTTACTGGAGTTGAGAGTGGCTGGAGCTGGGGGTGGGTGCTGCTGTTCAGGGGAGCAGAGCACTGATGTCATCCACTTGGGCCTGGGAAAAAGGAAATCTCCCATGCTGTGAGAAAAAGATCTGAAATGCTAATATGAGGTCGCTGAGTTCGGGGAGGGAGGTGGACTGTGTAGATGAGTTGGAGGGGGGCTGGGAAGACTGAGGATGGGGGAGTTGGGATAACCTAGGATGGGGGGGGGGGCAATGACTGTGGATAGGGGTGGTGGGAAGCCTGAGGATGGGGGGGACTGTGAAGCATGAGGATGGGGGGCTGGGAATCCTGAGGATGGGGGGACTGGGAAAACTGAGGATGAGGGGCTGGGAAGACTGAGGATGGGGGGAACTGGGGAGACTGAGGATGGGGAGACTATGAAGACTGAGGATGGGGGGGGGCAGGTAAAATTGAGTATGGGGTGGCTGGGAAGACTTTTGGGAAATTTGGGGATGGGGGGGCTGAGAAGCCTGAGGATGGGAGGACTGGGAAGCCTGAGGATGGGGGACTGAGAAGACTGAGGATGAGGGGATTAGGAAGACTGAGGATGGGGGGGCTGATAAGACTGAGGATGTTGGGGAGGGGGGACTACGACATCTCAGAATGCTGGGGCCAGGAAGACTGAGGATGCATGGGGGGGGGGGGGGAGACTGAAGATGAGGGGGGTGGGAAAACTGAGGATTGGAGGTTTGGGAAAACTGAGGATGGGGGGACTGAGAAGCCTGAGGGGGGATTGGGGATGAGGGTCTGGAAAGCCTGAGAATGGGGGGATTGGAAAGCCTGAGGATGGAGGCTAGGAAGCTTGAGGATGGGGGGACTGGGAAAACTGAGGATGAGGGGGCTGGGAAGACTGAGGATGGGGGACTTGGGATAACCTAGGATGGGGGGGGGGGCAATGACTGTGGATAGGGGTGGTGGGAAGCTTGAGGATGGGGGGGGGACTGTGAAGCATGAGGATGGGGGGCTGGGAATCCTGAGGATGGGGGGACTGGGAAAACTGAGGATGAGGGGCTGGGAAGACTGAGGATGGGGGGAACTGGGGAGACTGAGGATGGGGAGACTATGAAGACTGAGGATGGGGGGGGGGCAGGGAAAATTGAGTATGGGGTGGCTGGGAAGACTTTTGGGAAATTTGGGGATGCGGGGGCTGAGAAGCCTGAGGATGGGAGGACTGGGAAGCCTGAGGATGGGGGACTGAGAAGACTGAGGATGAGGGGATTAGAAAGACTGAGGATGGGGGGGCTGATAAGACTGAGGATGTTGGGGAGGGAGGACTACGACATCTCAGAATGCTGGGGCCAGGAAGACTGAGGATGCATGGGGGGGGGGGGAGACTGAAGATGAGGGGGCTGGGAAAACTGAGGATTGGAGGTTTGGGAAAACTGAGGATGGGGGGGACTGAGAAGCCTGAGGGGGGATTGGGGATGAGGGTCTGGAAAGCCTGAGGATGGGGGGATTGGAAAGCCTGAGGATGGAGGCTAGGAAGCTTGAGGATGGGGGGACTGGGAAAACTGAGGATGAGGGGGCTGGGAAGACTGAGGATGGGGGAAATGGGAAGAATGAGAATGGGGGGGCTAGGAAGACTGAGGATGGGGGGGGGGCTTGGAACACTGAGGATGGGGGGCTAGAAAGACTGAGGATGGGGGGGGCTGAGGATAGGGGAACTGGAAAGACTGAGGATGGGGGGGACTTGGAAGACTGAGGATAGGGGGGACTGAGGATGGGGAGACTGTGAAGCCTGGGGGGGTATTGGGGGCCCGGAAAGCCTGAGGATGGGGGGACTGGGAAGCCTGAAGATGGGGGCTGGAAAGACTTATAATGGGGGGACTGAGAAGACTGAGTATAGGGGATGGGGGACTCTGATACCTGAGGATGCTGGGGGGGGGGTTTGGACACTGCGGACAAGGGGTCTGGGAAGACTGAAGATGGGGGGGCTGAAAGACTGAGGATGGAGGGGATTGGGAAAACTGAAGATGGAGGGATTTAGAAGACTGAAGATAGGGAGAACTGTGGAACCTGAGAGGTGGATTGGGGCAGTGTGGGGGGGGGGGGGAGGCTCGAAAGCCTGAGGATGGGGGAACTGGCAATTCTGAAGATTGGGGGGGCTGGGAAGACTGAGGATGGGGGAACTAGGAAAACTGGGGATGGGGAACTGAGAAGACTGAGGGTGGGGAGGACTGTGAAGCCTGAGGGGGGAATGTGGAATGTGGATGGGGGGCTGTAAAGCCTGAGGATGGGGGGACTGGGAAGCCTGAGAATAGGAAGGCTGGAAAGCCTAAGGATGGGGGAATTGGGAGGCCTGAGGATGGAGTGCTGGGAAGACTGAGGGTGGGGAGATTAGGAAGACTGGGGATGGGAGGACTAAGAAGCCTAAAGATGGGGGCCTGTGACACCTGATGCTGGGGCGGGGAAGACTGAGGATGTTGAGGGGGTAAGGAAGACTGAGGACGGGGGCTGGAAAGACTGGGGGGGGGGCAGAAAGGCTGAGGATGGAGGGGGTTGGGAAGATCAATGAGGGAGACTGAGAAGATTGAGGTTGGGGGGAGGCTGTGAAGCCTGAGGATGGGGGGGACTGTGCAGACATTCTCACTCCTGCACTATACAATATATTGTATATTACAGACTTCTCACGAAAGTGTTCATTGCCTGAAGAGTTGCTGCTAGTTGAGCAGTTCCTTACAATTCTAGTAAAATTCTTCTGTAAGATTGGCTCAGATAAAATGTTAGCTCTCTGACTATTTTCAGTGTATGCAAAATCATATGCAATGGAAGAGTTTTATTTATTTATTTTGAAATGATTGTGCTGAGGTTTATACATGTCTGTGAGACCATTGCTTTTGATACAGCAATGTAAGCATATTTTTTGCTGGCAAGAAGGCTTTTGTTTTACTAAACCACTCCCCTTGCAGCCCCTCCCACAATTACCACAATTTGGTCACACTCAACATTTGCTGCGGCTGCACCATAGCTGTGCCGCATTACAACTCTAGTTAAGGTTCCCAAACACACCCCAGGTCTTTAAAAACCAAGCAACACCCCAGCCAAAAAGAACACCATGCCCACTTTTTAACACAGTGCACTAAGCATGCTGTATTTTTTTAATCAAGCAATGGGACCCAGTGTATGATCTTGCACACAGGCCCACTGATTTCATAAAACACCCCTGATATGATGTGCACATTTTGCTATAACTCAAGGGACCCACAGGGAGTTTAGTTCACCAAGCACTGTTTATCTTGCAATGAAGTCATTATAACGTTTTTTAGCAATGGGCCACACACATAACATTGTTATGAAGAGCCTTGGTGGTTGATTTGTGCATAAAAAGGAATTCATAATACAGTCAGCTTCTTTAAAGATATTCTTACATGCAGGACATTTAAAATTATATATAGTAGCTGTGAAAGAAAGATCATTTTTATCATACTAACGCTACTTATCTGGCTCTGCTGCGGTTTTATCCAAATCTTTCTTTTTTACTGTGGTGATTTTAGTGGTGGTATTTCATCATTCTGATTATATGTAGTTACAGGGAGTTGAATAATTACTCCTAAATAAATTTGGTAACTAATTCAAGAGGGCTTGATGATTTTACATAATAAGTAGCATTAGGGAATGCTTTCGATTTATTCCAGTTAAGTTTAAAGCTTAAACAGATTCCGTCTTTCAATGATGTTTAGTAAAATATTTAATGAGCGTCTGCCAGATATACAAGAACATTATTTGAGTATAGAGAGACATTTTTGTAAAATTTTCCCCCTTCAAAGCTGGCCATACGTGGAATGAATTTCGAGCCATGGGTGGCCCTGTCAGGACCCTTTACCATGACATCCTTCAATCTGAAAATCGAAGGACCTGGGCAGAAAATTGCAGATGCAGCCATTGTTTGGGTAATCTGACAGCCGCAGGTGCCAGCTGTTAGAGTACAATAGCTGGAACTGCAGATCTGTCCGTCCACGCTGTGTTTAATGGATGCAAATGAGAACACAATCACCGCTCAGGTGAGCAATCCCGGTGCAGGGGGTGCTAGCCCCGGCTCGCCACCACTGCAACAGTAGAAATGAAGGAGAGATCGGCCACACACCACCAGCTGCTTGGAAGATGAGTCCTTTATTAACGTATGTCAAAGGTACACAGGGTACAGAGATAGACGCGTTTCACACTTTCAAAGTACAAGCACTTTGAAAGTGTGAAACGCGTCTATCTCTGTATCCTGTGTACCTTTGACGTATGTTAATAAAGGATTCATCTTCCTAGCAGCTGGTGGTGTGCGCCCAATTTCTCCTTCATTTCTATCATGAATGCAGGAGTCAATAGGTTTCCCTTGTCCTGCCTGTGGGGCTGAACCAAATAAATCTTACAGCCTATTGCCAACTTAAAGAAAAATTCCAGGTATGGATATTTTTACATGGTTACACTGATCTAGCTTGGACCAATGTAACTATGCATATGCCATACCTGTGGGATCCCTGTGGCATTATTGCAAAGCTTTCTGTGATTGGATGTCACTGCCCTGCCTCTCCAGCCCTTGCTGCCCCACTGAAAAAGCGATATGCAGTGGATATAGACTTGCATTGGTCTTGTTTGGCAGTGGTAACACCCACCGAATGTGACTTGTTGTTTCATTTCTTTTTTTTCCAATGCTTTATTTCAGAACACAGAAACATCAGTTTTGGCAGTGCTAAACTGAAACATATTCAATAAAATTTTGACACAGTGCAAGCTGCAAAAGAAGCAAATATGTGTACAAAGAAAGTATCCAGAATACCAGGTTCTAGGGAGTCTCTTTTCCCCAGCATGAATTTTGTACAAGGTAGATACCTTTAATATACAAATGAAAAGTACAAAGGCAAAGCAAGAAAAGCAGGAAGAAATCGGGGGAGGAGGGAGAGAAGAGGAAAAAAAGGAAGGGGGTGGTTTAAGGGGCAAAAAAGGGGCCAGTCACTCTGCCAATGCTCCAGGCCTGAAGTAATATCAGTATAAGTTGGTCAGGTAATAAGATTTACTTCAACAGCTCAGTGTACTCCTCAGAGTAAACACTTTTGTGCCAGTATAGCCATTTTTTAGAATTGCTCCTGAAGGTCGTTTTCCATGACCACAGGGTCCTCCATCTCATTGATTTCAGCCACTTTTTTCAACGAGAAGGCTATAGACAATGACTGTGTCTGTTTCCAAAAAAGTTGGATACAGCTCTGTGCTGCTGTAAGCAGGAGAGGTAGAATAGATCACCTGTAGACCTTGCTCGAGAAACATTGGTGGTGCAGAAGGAAGAATGCAGGGTCCTTTGGTAGCTCGCGGTCCGTGAATATTTGGGTTATGCGGTGAACTTCCTTTCAGAACAAGTGGAGAAGGCAGCATGACCAGATAATGTGCAGGAGGTCCCTGGATTCCTCTCCACACCTTCAACAAAGGTCCGAGCATTGGGGGAACATCCTATGGATCTTCACTGGTGTATGATACCACAGGGTCAGAACCTTAAACCTGGATTCCTGATGCTTAGCGCAGATCAAGGTTTTGCCAGAGAACAGAAGAATTCTCTCCCCTATTTATCCATAAAGTCGTCCCCCATGTACCGTTCCCACTTGGCAATGTAAGGAGGTCTAAAGTCTGGAGGTGGGGAAATCAGCAAATGGTATGTTTGAGACACCGCACGACACAAAGGAGATTGCTCCAGGCATAGCAGTGAGGTGAGAGGTCTCCTGAAGGAGTGGGTGGGTGAAGGGAGGGTGCCGACAAAGTGGGCTAACTGTAGCTTTTGTCAAAAGGTTAATCCTGCATACGTCGGGCCATCTATGACTTACTGCCTAGTCACCCATCTTCCATTAGTGAGGGTGAGAAGTAGAGAGCCTGAAATTTTGAAATCTAGGATCTTGTAGGCCAGGCGTGAAGGCCAGGTTACCAACTATGGGAGTATATGGAGAGAGGTCAAAGTGATGGAAAAGTCCCAAAACACCTTGGAGCAAACGTGCCAGGTCTTCCCCACCATGGGATGATGAAGAACCCGGGTAGGCAAGTCCACATGGCACTGTTGCACCGAGTCCAACTGAATTCCAGAGAGAGTTTGTTCCACCTGGACCCACTACTTGAGAGGGCCATGGTCGCACCAATCCAAAACTCTAGTCAGATGCCATGCCATGTGATAGAGGCTAGCATTAGGGAGGGCCATCAATGGCACCCGTTCCCATCTATGCCACTTTGAAAATCAGCAAATTTGAAAAGATGCCTAGTCACACTAGTGGAAGTGGAAGTGGAGCTTTAGTCTACTTTTCCACTATTGCGACTTTAATCCAACTTTACACTCTCTTGATCAAAGTTGCATCAAAGTACTGCATGTACCTTTGTGTGTCCAAAGTTGCATGACAAGTCACACTAGTAGAAACGTAGACTTAGTGTGGTTGCCTGTACTATTCCCTTAATGTGTAGTGATCATTGTAGACTGTGAGCTGAGACCCCAGAGCACATTCAAGCTACAGCCCCCCTCCCCCCCCCTCCGTGTCCAGCTTTCCCTTCTATAATAGTTTTCCCCAGCACAGCTATACTGTATACGTGCACCTATATGTGTCCTCGGCCGTCCGGGACTCTCCCTCCTGATTAGTTGATTGGCGCAATTGGCTACCACTTCTGTCAATCAAAGTCAGTTCGCCAGTCGGGAGAGAGAGGGGGCCGAATGGCAGCTCCATGTCTGAATGGACACACGGAACTGCAGCTTGGCTCAGGTATCCCCCATAGCAAGCTGCTTTCTGTGGGGGCACTTGACAGGAGGGAGGGGCCAGGAGCAGCTAAGAGGGTCCCGAGAAGAGGAGGATCTGGGCTGCTCTATGCAAAACCAACTGCACAGAGGAGGTAAGTATAAATGTTTGTTATTTAAAAAAAAAAAAAAAAAAACCACGAGACTTTGCAATCATTTTAATTTCGTGTGCATGAGGCCTAAACAATGCAGCTATATATAAGGGAGCTCCAAGGACAGGCAGTTAAGCTGGCCATAGATGGTTAGAATCTTGGCCTGTTCAGCAGTGACCGGCCAAGATTTGAACCAAGTATGGGTAGGCTGATTGTACCCAAGTTGATCGATCAACTTGGGTACAACCAGCATGTTGTATTTTCCTACATACGCTTACTGCCAGTGGCCACAGCCGCTAGCAGTAACCACTGTATTCTGCTAGCCTGGAATGCTCCCTGCGCCCCTCGCTGGCAGGATACAATAGCACAGCGCCCCTATCAACACTGATTGGGAGAGGTTTACTAAAACTGGTGTACACAGAATCTGGGGCATCTGTGCATAGTAACCAATCAGCTTCTAACTTTAGCTTGTCCAATTAAGGGGGAAAATTATTTTTTTTTTTCACTTGTACCTACAGGTAAGCCTATAATAAGGCTTACCTGTAGGTACTCTGAATATCTCCTAAACCTGCATGGTTTAGGAGATATTCACACTGCATGCAGCCGGTGACGTCACCCGCGCATGCGCTCTGAAGGGACGGCATACCTGTGCCATCCCTTCAGATTGGGCAGACTAGATGGGCCAAATGGTTCTTATCTGCCGACACATTCTATGTTTCTATGTTTCAGAGCCCTGTTGCCACAGTCATTGTGGTGTGGCCAATCAGACGGCCGGAGCATGTGAACCCAGAAGGAAGACCAGGTGAAGATGGAAGCCCTGTCAGCAGTGACAACGCGCCGCTGGAGGGCTTCGTTCCAAGGTAAGTTTTTTTTTTAAGTAATCTTTATTTATATTTATTATTTTGTATACAAAAATCACAAAACAAACAAGTAAAGTAATGGAATAAACAAGTCAAAATAGGCAGCAGTCATGATACACATATGAAAGTCCAGTTAACCATTCTATGTAGAGGGTGTTAAGGCAGAGAGAGCAACATAACTAGTGCTATAACAGATGAGAACTAACAAATTATACAGCCCCAGGTCTAAGGTAAGTATTTCATAATGTGCTAGTATGCAATGCATACAAGCACAATATACCTTTACCTTGCAGGGTTGAAAAAAAAAATGTGTTTGCGGTTTACTACCTCTTTAAGCTTTGACAATAAAACCTAGAAGCTGATTGGTTACTATGCACAGCTTCACCAGATTCTGTGTGTGCCAGTTTTAGTAAATCTTCCCCGCTGTGTTTCTGTGACTGTGTTTCTACCACTCATGGAGGAAGGAAAGAAAATCGTTTAATCTATGGCCAGCCTTAGTAACAAGTAAATGAAGCACTTTGAGCACCCCAAAAAAGGGTCTTTTACATCACATTAAAAAAAAATAGGAATAAGAAACCCTAAAATACCACCCCTGATTCTGAAACAAAAGCCTACTTTTTTTTTTTAAAGAGAAGCATTGCAGCAAAAAATTAAAAAAAGTATAATTTATGAAATAAAGGCCCTATAAACATGAAATAATAAACAATCTGCCCCCAAAGTCGATGAAAACTCCAACATAATACCCCCTGAAACAAAAGCCCACTTATTAACCCATCTAAGACTGCTGCCCATAGTTTAAAGACCGCCTTATGGTTTAAAATAAATTCTCCCATATGAATCTGCACAAATATTTGCAGGGACTGTAAATTTTAACCACTTAAGCCCCGGAAGATTTTACCCCCTTCCTGACCAGGGCCTATTTTGCGATTCGGCACTGCGTGACTTTAACGGACAATTGCGCGGTCGTGCGACGCTGTACCTAAACAAATTTGACGTCCTTTTTTTCCCACAAACAGAGCTTTCTTTTGGTGGTATTTGATCACCTGTGCGATTTTTTGATCATGCGCTATAAACAAAAAAAAATAGCGTCAATTTTGCAAAAATAACAATATTTTTCAAATTTTTTATATGAAATTCCCCCCCAAAAAAATTTAAAAATCGAAATTTTTTAACATTTTGGGCCTATTTTTTTTTTACCATATGTTTGGTAAAAAAAATCGCAAAAAGCGTATTTTGATTGGTTTGCGCAAAAGTTATTGCATTTACTAACAAAAGGAAACATTTTTGTAATTTGTGTTGTTTTTTTTAACGCGTAATGGCGGCGATCTGCGATTTTTTTTGCGGGACTGCGACATTGCGGCGGACAGATCGGACCCTTGACTGACATTTTTGACACTTTTGGGGTTACCAGTGACATTACTACAGTAATCAGTGCTATACATACGCACTGTTACTGTAAAAATGACACTGGCAGTGAAGGAGTTAACGTTATTGGAGAGGGAGGGGTTAAGTGTGTCCCTAACTGTGATTGGCTGTGGCTACTAGTGTAAGAACAGAGATCAACGGTCCTACATAGTAGAACTGTGTGATCTCCATTCTTACACAGGGAAGAATGACAGGCGGCTTTGTTTACATTAGCCGCCTGCCTTTCTTCCGATGTAATACGTCCGCCGGGCACACACGCAGGGGGGGGGTCTGTGACCGCGCGGGAGCACACCTCCGGCGGCGCGCGCTCGCTCCCTAGAGCCTCACAGGCTAGCGACGTAGCCCTACGTCGCTTTGCCTGTGAGGGGCTGACCGCCACAGTAAATAGTCGTGCGGCGGTCGGCAAGCGGTTAAACCACCAGAATTTACCCTGAACCCATGGTATCAGCATACCCAAACCTCACTCCCTGTGAGTTTAAATCTCTTTAATGGAGCTGTGGATAGCATTTAAATCCCCATGTTAGTTCTAATCCTTCCCCACTCTATCCAAAGATAGAAAAAAAAATTGATCTAAAATTGACTTTTTCCCATTTGCCGATCGCCCGCAAGGCAGGCTGGCTCGGCTGCGCGAAACGACGTAGGGGTACGTCAGTCATGCGAGTGGTGCTGGGGGGTGAGCGCGCGCCACCGGCGGCACGCTCCTGCCCCCACTAGGCAGTGGGGATGCCGATCCATGGGACCAGTGGCCGCGATTGCGCCGGGCAACCGCGATCACTCCCCGCTGAGAGAGAAGGACGGTCAGCTGTTGTAAACACAGCTAACTGTTGTTCTCTCTGAAATGATCCCAGAGTGCCTGTGATCCTTCTATATAGGGTCACAGGTCTCTGTGTTCATTACACAAGCCCATCCCCCGCACAGTTAGAAAACACTCCGCTTAGCTCACAATTAACCCTTTGATCACCCCTAGGTTAACCCCTTCCCTGCCAGTGTCATTATTACAGTAACAGTACATATTTTTAGCACTGATTACTGTAGTAATGTCACTGGTCCCTCCAAAAGTGTCAAAAATGTCAGTTAGTGGTCTGATCTGTCCGCCGTAATGTCGCAGTCTCGCTAAAAATCGCAGATCACCACCATAACTAGTAAAAAAATAAAAATAAAATAAAAATGACATAAATCTTTCCCCTAGTTTGTAGACATGATAACTTTTGCATAAACCAATCAAAATACGCTTATTGCGATATTTTTTTTTACCAAAAATATGTAGCAGAATACAAATTGGCCTAAAAGGATGAAAAATTTTGACTTTTAAATTTTTTTTTTTTTGGGAATGTTATATAGCAGAATGTGAAAAATATTCTTTTTTTTTTTTTTTCAGAATTGTTGCTCTTTTTTGGTTTATAGAGCAAAAAATACAGATCGCACAGGTGATCAAATACCACCAAAAGAAAACTCTATTTGGAGGGGAAAAAAAGGACATCAATTTTATTTCAGTAAAGTGTCGCACGGCCACGCAATTTTCCAATAAAGTAACACAGTGCAGAATAGCAAAAAATGGCCCGGTAATTAAGGGGGCAAATCCTTCCAGTCCAGAACTGGTTAAATTAATATTTTGTAGAAAGCACCATTCGAGTCAGTTTTGAACATCTATTATCTATACTCTTGTCTTGTCTTGTCTTCTAATCCTGATTCATGTCAAGTCCTCTCAGCAGAAAGGGTGCTTAGCAATAATAACTGACCACACAATCATTTTTCCAGTGGTTCCCTAGAACCTTGGACCAAACAAATGCCGATGTTTCTGTCCAAAGTGTATATTGCCGAACTGGAGAATTTCCTCTTTCATTCTGCTGTGTGTGACCGTCCCTCTCCTTCTCGGATCACAGGACGCACAGATGGCTCAAACATCTCCCCTTTTCCGCACAGATGAGTTCTACATTAAAAGCAGGAAGGCAGTTCACAACATATTGAGTAAAGATTCCTCATACACATTTACTTGCTGGACGCTTAACTACAGCGGAGCAATTATTAATGCACTGATGGAATGTCGTAGAATTGTACGCTATTTATGACACCTGGATCCCCTAAAGCAGATTGATTAAGGTTGCAGGTTCTTCAGTGCTGGTGTCTGTTTCTACCTTGTGCCACTTTTCCTGCCCAGAACCTACTGTATCTCTAGGGTGAATTACTTTCAATAAATACATTTATATATCGACCTTCAGCTCACTAGCGTCTACATTGTGAATATCCCTGGCCTATTTACTTGACAAATGTCCCAAATGCATTCTTCTCAGGATGTGATTTTTGTCTCTAAATGTTCAGGATAATGGGCGCCAGTCACAGGAAACTGAAGTTTTTGTAGATCTATTTTTCCACTAATGCATGGATAACATGAAAGAGGGTAGAGGGAGCCCAATATACCTGCAGTTTTCTACTTAAATCACAGTTTTCGGTCTTGGGCATTTCTTTTTAAACTTTCTGAGTTCATCTCTTACAGGGGTATACGGGCAATGTGGGTCATTGGCAACTGAGGTTCTAGTGGTACCTGGAACTTAAATTTCTAGGCAGGAATGCATGGAAATGTTGCTGTGCTGCTTTCCCACTCAGCACATGTTGTAGGCAGGTGCAGTCTGTTTTCTCCTCTGCAGGTGGCGCTGAACCGCAGCATCATTACTCTATTGCAGTGATGGTGAACCTTTGCACCCCATATGTTTTGGAACTACATTTCCCATGATGCCTATGCACTCTGCAGTGTCGTTGAGCATCATGGGGAATGTAGTTCCAAAACATCTGGGGTGCCATGGTTCGCCATCACTGCTCTATTGTTTCCTGGGTCACTGGGTGAGCAATCCAGTTGGATGCTGCCATCCCATGTGACTTTGGTTTCCATCTTGGGTCAGGCAGAGTCTATGTAAGACCCTGGCTCCCGGCTTGGTGCGCATTTCGCACATGGATATTGTGGAGATAGGTCACCAGTCTAACAGGGATAGCGATTAGCAGCAGGGAGAGGTTCCAGTGGAGTAGGAAAAATATAGGGACACGCCATCCTTCCTGGAAACTTCCCCATTTGGGTACAGACCGGCCAGGTCACATTCCATCCCTCAAGACAGATGCTGTCAGCACATCGGAGACCTGCTCCACTACGCACTGCTGTTATATACTGAGAGTGTTCCCAGTTGGGTATCTTCCCACAGAGTTGTTGTAAACTACTGAATCCTCCCAGGATTCCTGTCAGTCACTGGCTCTCTGCTCTGCCCTTCCAGTGCTTACTGGAGTGTAGAAGCAGTTGACTAAGTTTATCAGCACCACAGGTAAGAGGCTGAGCCAGCTGCCAGTCCAAGCATCTGGGTGGATCCCAACTGCACACCTGTGATCCATAGGAGAAGTAGGACCGAAAGAGCTTCGGCCATACTTCTCCTTCAACCACTTTCCAACCACGCTATAGCCGAATGATGGCTACAGCGCAGCCGGCCAGTTCTGGGAGGGTGTCATATGAAGTCCTCCCATGATTGCGATGTCTTTAGGACACAGCTGATCACAGATCAGGGTAAAGGGCCAATCACAGTGGCCCTTTACCGTGTGATCAGCTGTGCCCACTCAAAGCTGATCACGATGTAAACACAAGCCTATTATTGGTTTTCCTTTCCTCAGGCTGACAGCGAGAGGGGAGCTGATAATTGGCTTGTGTGAAAGGGACATCTACACTGATAATCAGGACACTGAGTGCCTACCAAAGATGCCTATCAGTACCCACCATTGCTGCCAATCAGTGCCCATCGGTGCTTCATTAGTGTCACCTATCAGTGCTGCCTATCAGTGTCGCCTACTAATGCCCATTAGTGCCACCTATCAGTGCCACTTATCAGTGCAGCCTTATCAGTGCCTCTTCATCGGTGCCCACCAGTGCCACCTCATCAGTGGTAATCAGTGCAGCCTATCAGTGCTCATCAGTGCCACCTCATCAGCGCTTGTCAGTAAAGGAGAAAAATTACCGGTTTGCAAAATTTTATAACAAATTATAAAAAAAACCTTTTTTTTTGTGTTTATTAACCTTCTTAGCGGTATTCCCGAGCGTGGCTCGGGGTTAAATTTCAGAGCCAAAAGCGGTAACCCCGAACCACACTCGGGGTACCGCCAGAAGCATCGCTGGATCCTGAAAGCAGGGTTACTTACCTTGTCGCCGGGATCCAGCGATGTGGCCCGGCGGTGTCTGGCGGCGGCTCTTTCTCCCTATCCTCTCTGTGCCCCGGCTTCCGTCTCATGCGACGTGACGTTTGCAGGGGGGTGGAACAGGCGGCAAATTCAAATGTAAAACACACCAAACACACTGATACTATTCAAAATTAAAAAAAAAATCACATTAGTTTGCCCCCCAGTGCCCTTTCCTGCAGTTTTACTGTACTTATATATATATATATATATATATATATACATACACGTATACACACACATATATATATATATATATATATATACACACACACATATATATATACATATATATATATATATATATATATATATATATATATATATATATACACATATACAGTAAAACCTTGGTTTGAGAGTAACTTGGTTTGAGAGCGCTTTGCAAGACAAGCAAATTTTTAAAATAAATTTTGACTTGATATACAAGTAGCGTCATATATAAAAAAGAAGAGAGACACCTCTAAAGTGTAGCAATATGGTTACATTTAATGAAGGTTCAATATTTAGCAACTCACATGGTTGATGATTAATACAGGCACATCTAAGTATGCAGGCATCTGTTGTAAAGCTGTCCACATAGACCATCCTCTGCACAGCCATCTTCATCATCCCTTCCCCGCTGCACTCTACGAGTGATTCAAAGCCTCACTTTCAGATCACTCTACTGCAGGCTATTCTTCCCGGTCACGATTGCAGACTGACAGTAGTGAGAGCAGGTGGTTCAGAAGATGGTCTATGTGGACAGCTTTACCCCAGATGCCTGCATACTTAGGTGTGCCTATTTTAATCATCAACCATGTGAGTTGCTAAATGTTGAACCTTCATTAAATGTAACCATATTGCTACACTTAGAGGCGCCTCTCATTCTCTTTAATGTAGCTCTGCTAGATTTTGCTTTCTAATCCACTTGGGAAGGCTGCATATTGTGGATGGACATTTTATGGTTACGCAACCTATCATATTGCTACAATCTTTGTATATAGACTATAAACTGAAGGACTCGTGGAACGAATCATCTGAGTTTCCATTATTTCTTATGGGGAAATTCGCTTTGATATAAGAGTGCTTTGGATTACAAGCATGTCTCCAGAGCGAATTATGCTCGCAATCCAAGGTTTTACTGTATATATATATATATATATATATACATATATATACATATATATATACACACATACATATATCTATCTATATATATATATATATATATATATATATATATATATATATATATATATATATATAGATATATGTATACATACATACATACTTTAACTTATTTATAGTTTTTTATTATATTATAATTTATGATTTTGTGTTTCAAACTTTATCATACCCGAGATGTTATAAAGAAGAACGCACAATAAAATAAAAATCATATGTAAATAGTTGGTTTGGGCTGCTCATTCTTAAGAATTACATGCAAAATAATGGTACCGCTTTCAGCATCTAAAATCCGAAAGAATCATACCGCCAGGGAGGTTAAGCAAAAAATAAAAAACACAGTGGTGATTAAGAGCCGGTTCACATAGGGGCGACTCGACTTGCCGGAGCGACATGCACGGACTTCATATCATTGAAGTCAATGCAGGTCGCTCCAGGTCGCCCCAAAGTAGTACAGGACCCTTTTTCTAAGTCGGAGCGACTTGTGTCGCTCCTATTAGAACGGGTCCTGTGCTAATCTATGGCAGGCGATCCACGGCGACTTGTCAGGCGACCAGGTCGCCTGACAAGTCGCCCCAGTGTGAACCGGCTCTAAATACTACCAAAAGAAAGCTCTATTTGTGTGAAAAAAAATGATAAACATTGCATATGGGTACAGTGTAGCAAATGTCAATCAAAATGTGACAGCACTAAAAGCTGAAAATTGGCCTGGGCAGGAAGGGGATAAGTGCCCAGTAGGTAAGTGGGTAAATTTGTTTTTTCTAATGATACAACAGTAAGTTTCTTGTAAAACTATTTGGATTTGTATCTGTATACACCTGACCTGAGACATTATGTTCCACCATTAATTATGGAGGTTTTTTTAAACTCTGCCTGACTTAGCTTCCTGGGTGGAATGAGCAAAGCTCCAGAGTTTTGAGGGACGACTCGCACGCTAACCCAGGCAAGGTCATGCTGAAGGGTGACCCGAGCTAATCACAGCATTATTGTGTTTCACAGTTCAGATGAATCGATAAATCCCCACCTCCTATATCCTGAGGCAAGACTTGTTCAGCCTGTATCAGTCCCACTGTGTACAGCTGGAGATTATTTTCTGTAAAAAAAAAATTACGGATGTCGACAAACAACTCAACTTTCTATCCAAAGAGTCCGCTCTACACTACTACAATTTGGGTTTGAACAAATGGTTGGGAAAGGTCCTGTGGGTTGATTGCTCCTTGAAGAACAATGTTGGAAAATTCTGTACCTACAGGCGCTGTTGTGATTTATTTTGTGCTTTGCAGGACATTCTGTGATGTCTGGCATGGTACTTAACTACTGTGGTTAAAGGTTGTGAGGTAATTGGTCAAATGTGGGTCAAAGAGACCAAACAAACATATAAGCCACAGAATAGCACATAGTTACAATCAATATGATCTCCGGGATATTTTGAAAGTTCACCGAGACGTACACCTTATACAGTTTAGTATCTGTTAAAGCGCAAATCCTGGCCACAAGTAAAAGCAATCAGTAAAATGCTGCCAAGAAGACCCTGAGGCTGTGCTTAAAGCTTAACTCTGGGAATTGCACAGAAACCCCCTATCCCCCGTCAACCCCTTTCTCCAGCATTGCAAGAATGAAATGCTCGTTAATTTTAAAGGTTATAAAGTAACTCCACTTTTGTTAAAGAGGAAGTAAGCTACCTCTGCAGACATTTACCTATAGATAAGCCTATAATAAGGCCTATAATAAGGCTTACCTATAGAAAATATCTCCTTAACCTGCACCGTAATAGGAGATACTTATATTACATGCAGCCGAAGACATCACTGGTGCATGCGCTCTGAAGGAAGGGCCAAGAGTGCCGTTCCTTCCAAGCCCTGTGCCGTGCCGTGAACCGCGGCTCCTGCGGGCATGACATCATCACAGCGCCGGAGCCCGCAAACCCAGAAGAATCTCCGGAGAAAATGTCAGCTAGGTGCGGGCGCCGCTGGAACAGCTTCCTTTTAAGTAGTGATGGGCAGAACACACCACCAGAACATCTCGAACAGGGGAAAAGTTCTAGCAAACATGCAAACTCTATTAAAGTCCTTGGGACACGACCATAAAAAATCAAAAGTCCTCATTTTAAAGGCTTATATGTAAGTTATTGCCATAAAACGTGTATGGGGACCCGGGTACTGCCTTGGGGGACATGTATCAATGCAAAAAAAATGTTTTAAAAACCCTCTATAAACCTGCAATTTCGCACCACAACTATACGCATTGCATGCAGTTGTGGCCCTACTGCCTTCTGAGCACAACAGTGGGGGATACATTTAGCATTGTGGTTGCAGCATATGTATACCCCTGTCTGCTGTCTTTGCAGCTGAAGGGAGAGCTGTTGAGGGGGGCAGTAAAAAATATGGCTGCATGTTTTTACCACCCCACAAAGACATATGTCAGCAAGGCCCAAGGGTGTTTTTTGTGTAACACTCAAAGTTCAGCTTTAAAGCTAATCTCTGGGCAAAGGTGGAAGAAAATTAGAATCCCTGTCAGATTTTTATTCCTGTGTGTGTCCCTGTTACCGATTTTCCTCCACTTCCTGTCTGGTGAAACCCCTGTCACCGGGACAGAAAAATAAGGGGAACGAGACCTTGATAGCAGTAAAAACCTTTCCTCGCTTAATCCAAAATACATTTTTTAGCTTGGCATACACTTTTTTTTTTAGCGCTTGTTCACAATAGCATTTGGGAGGATGGGCGCTAAAATCCAGCGCTTGAGCCATGGTTTTACTCCCAGTCTCACCCCCTTTAGCTGCAGGGGCAGCAGTCAGGAGTGTATGCTTTGCTTCATAGCCACAGCAGGAACTATAGTCCTTGTTGCCCACCTAGTGAATAGGGCCACTCTGCAAACCACAAAGCAACCGCACAATGCACTTAGTTGCGGGTGCTAGTGTGGTGCCCAAGAGGTTAAAGTAGGTGTTGACATATCACCTCCTCACCACCTGTCAAACACCTCTTTAAAGTGATATAAAAAAGTGTGAA
The DNA here is from genome assembly GCF_965119305.1 of Pelophylax lessonae. Lineage (NCBI taxonomy): Eukaryota > Metazoa > Chordata > Amphibia > Anura > Ranidae > Pelophylax > Pelophylax lessonae. Next base: position 77,686,680 of record NC_138773.1, read on the forward strand.
AAATAAACTCCTACAAGCTGCGCAAAAACACTTCAAAGAAATGTGTTCAAATAAATATGTGCAAAAAATACAATATTGCAACAAATAATCATAAAAAATAAACACAATAAAGTAGTGACAGGTGTGAAGACAGGAGCTCCGTGCTGAATGTTGGACACCACTTAAAACCACCACCTGCGTGATCCCTCTCCCATCAGCTGGTAACTCACTCCAACAAGATGCCCCCCATATGCATGGTCAGGGCTACAAGCGCAATGACAAAACACAGTTACTGTAAGTTTTGGGGTCCTCCTTAAATTATATCTCCTCTCGCATGTACATATATGGAAAAACGAAGGGGAATCCACTGGTGCAACACCGTTTTAAAACTCCAATTTTTTTTGTTAAACCATAGTAGTTGCATTCACATAAACCGAAATCAACAGCGCATGTAAAATATGGGGTTTGGGGTGTTCCCCACGTCCTAACCAACTCCATGCTAGTGTGCCAGACATGGAGGAACCACCACCGCTTCATCCATTCACTTCTCCGGTCTGCCGTGTAGCCACGCCCTAACGTTTCATCCTTCCGAGTTTGTCAAAGGGGGGGGGGGGGTAGCTACACAGTACACAGTACCCAGCAATACAGTCTCACCAGTGCCCATACAATGCAGCCTTGCCAGTGACATTCAATACAGCCTCACTAGTGCCCAGCAATGCAGGCTGACCAGTGCCCATCCAATGCAGCCTAACCAGTGCCCATCCAATGCAGCCTGACCAGTGCCCATCCAATGCAGCCTGACCAGGGCCCATCCAATGCAGCCTGACCAGTGCCCATGCAGTGCAGCCTGACCAGTGCCCATCCAATGCAGCCTGACCAGGGCCCATCCAATGCAGCCTGACCAGTGCCCATTCAATGCAGCCTGACCAGTGCCCATTCAATGCAGCCTCACCAGTGCCCATCCAATACAGCATAACCAGTGCCCATCCAATGCAGCCTCACCAGTGCAGGGGAACAGAGAGAAGAGAGGAGAGCCGGCCGGATCATCACACAGGTCGGCGTCGCTCGCTGTGTCAGCTTTATTTTAAATAATCAGGTGCCTGCCCTCACACAAATCCCGCCTCCTGGATCGGCTCCTACTTATGATAGACAGCACATGTCCCGGTCACTGGCTTTGGCGACCCCCCTCTGCCTCAGCACCTGTCCAGGATAGTCGCTGCACCTAGCACCGCTACTCTAATCTGGGGACAAATCCGGAGACTCACTCCGGGGACAGTGTCCTCCATCCAGGGACTGTCCCCAGAAACCGGGGACGTCAAACTAATCGAATTTCTTGAGGCCCAAAAACATCAGTAAAGTACAGATATCCCCCAAATGACCCCTTTTTGGAATGTAGACATTTCAAGCCATTTAGTAAGAGAAGTTTAAACGGTAGAGATGGACTCCTGCTCAGGATCATAGTCCTAACCCACCTGCCTGATCCCACCAGGAAGCCGACACTGCACACTGCTAATCACAGGCATTGAGACATTTCCCGGTCTATGCAGCTGTGGACCGGCAAATGTCTCACTGCCTGTGATTAGCAGTGTGGAGTATCGTCTTCCTGGCATGATTGAGCAGGTGAGTTGGGACCAGGATCCATTCCTGAACACGCCTGAGACATTTTTAACTATAGGCTGGGCGGGAAGTGGTTAATATAGGGAATGCATTAAGGTAAAAAATGTTTTGACTTTAGAACCACTTTAAGTTATTATGTTTACCAGGAGTCCATATATTCAATTTTGTGTTGTCAGGAACATCCTAAAAGAAGATTGAAGCACGGTTATGAAGTAGACTGTGACAAGAAACGGATTGGGAACCACTTGACTAGACATGTTTCCATATTATGCTCTTTCATGCACAAGTAACTTTCCATTTTCCCACCTGTGCTACAGATAGAGGAACACATTGGCATCTACAGAATGAAACTTCTTTCGGAAGGGTTGGCACTGTGTGAAGACATCTCTGTTTGTATAGGTCTACTATTCCGTACACTTGCATGGTGACATTATGCATTCCAAGGGTGTGAATTTCTGACTCTTTTTTTAAGGCTCTCATGCAAACAGTCATTTAACCTCTGCAGCTAACAATATTTACAAAAAAATTCAATTCAACCCTATACAATTTCACCATCTACCTGAATACAACAAATTTCATTTACTGTATAGTAACATGACAACACGATCTGCACTTCAAGTAATAATCTTTTGAACTTTGAACTATCTGTTGGGTTGGAGAAATTTGATGAGTTGTCTGGACATTAAGAGTGACATCTTGGAATAGACAGGTTCAAATATTTTGGCCACATAATGGAAAACACCAATGCATGTAGAGGACTGAGGCTGGAAAAATCAGATGGATGCCAAGAGGAATAGATAGTTTTATGAAAGCCATGAACCTGGACCTTGTGGGGTTAGAGGAGCACGTGCTTGCAGACAATACTGTGGTATTAAAGTCTAGGACCTAAAAAAAAAATCAGATTTCAACCACGTGACCTCCAGAAGATTTTACCCCCTTCATGACCAGAGCATTCTTTGCTCTTCAGCACTGCACTACTTTAACTGGCAATTGCGTGGTCATGCAATACTGTACGCAAATGAGATGTATGTCATTTTTTTCACACAAATAGAGATTTCTTTTGATGGTATTTGATCACCCCTGGGTTGTTTTTGTTTTTTTTAGATATAAATGAAAAAAGATCGAAAATTTAAAAAAAAAATGTATTTTCTGCTATAAAACATATATATATATATATATATATATATATATAAGCATTTCTTCATGAATTTAAGCCAAATGTATTCTGCAACATGTCTTTGACAAAACCAAAAAAAAAAAAAATTCCAATAAGTGTAAATTATTTGGTATAGATACAGGAATTTTTATTTATTTTCTTTATACTAGTAGTAGTAGTGATCAGCGACTTTTGGTGGGACTGTGATAGTACGGTGGCCAGTCTGACACTAATGGCTCGTTTTCACTGAGCTTTCTGGTACGATTCGGTTCGGTACGGTACGCTATTTATGCCGTTTCCATTATGAATGGTACCCTAATTCCGAACCGTACCGTACCACTTTTTGGTACCCTTTCGTTGGGGTACCAAGCACATAGTACCGTACCAACAGGGTGGAGCTACACTCCTCAGAACTTTGATTGGTTGACAAAGAATCGTCTATCACAGCTTTCCTGCTACACCATGCCTATCATGAAAGGGTACTATTGGCAGTGGAAACGCAATGTGTACCATTCCGAACCGTACCGTACTGAACCGACCGTACCGTACCACTCAATGGAAATGAGGCATAACTGACACTGGGATCAATAGTGACAATAATACAGTGATCAGTGCTAATACTATACACTGTCACTGTACTAATGACACTGGCTGGGAAGGGGTTAACTTCTAGGGGTGATTAATGGATTAAATGTGTGCCTTACTATGTGTAATGTGTGTGTTACGTGGTGCTTTTTCTAAGCGATCTGTTTTTTACCCTGGTTTTTTATTACCCAGGTAATAAAAAAAAACAGCAAGATCGCCTGTCAGTATTAATAGCTGTGTGTTGTTTACAACACAGAGCGCCCTTCCCTTAATGATGGAGCCGATCAGCAGGTGCCGGCGGTCCATCATTGCATGCGCCCCCTACTGGGAAGTGCTGGATCACATATTAGATATGTGATCCAGCGCAGAGAGGCCGCTTTGCCCCTGTACTTCCAAGCAAGGTGGTCGGCATGCTGTTAAAGCGGTTGTAAAACCTAAACATTTTTTACCTTAATGCATTCCTTGCATTAAGTTAACAAATGCTTCAGTATGTGTATCATCCCTTCAACCCCCCTTATACTTACCTGAGCCCAATCTCGATCCAGCGATATGCCCATCTGCATGGGGTCCTCTCCTCTTCTCTCAGCTGTCACATGATTTGCTGACAGCAATGGGAGCCACTCAAATGCTAAATGCGCCTAGAGTTAACGCCTGTTTGGATGCATCTGAGTGTTTTTATGCTCATGGTGAGTTTTTTTTCTGCCTATAAATGCCTATGTGTGCATAGACAAGCTATTTACCAGCACATTTTTATTTATTTTTTTGGTAAATACCGCATAATTGTTATTTTTTTTATTTTGTTTGTGAATTGGACTTAGTTTACTGCATGCAATAATTTATGCAAATGAATACCATGATACCCTTATCGCATGCGACATACTTTAGTAAATGAACCTCATAGGCTAACATAGAGAGGTGTTTAGAGGCAAAGAAAAAAAAGCTCAAACACCTGTAAAAGCAACGTTTTTGAGCTCAAGTGCCCATGAGCCCCTAAAGAGTTAAGTTGGCCATAGGCAGATAGCAATTCAGCCAGTTCAACAGGAAATAGGCCACATTCTGATCCATCTATGACAGTTCCTGCTCAACAGAGGTTGATCCAACAATTGACTGTTGGAATATATTTCTAGATCAGCAGCTTGCAGCCAATCAGCTGCAGCGCTGATCAGTGTATTTTGTCTACAGAGGAGTCCCGCTGCCATAATACAATAACACAGTGGGGAGGATTCCTCCATCCACCTCACCCTGAGGTAGTCGCGTGACCAGTGACGCAACACGTTTGGCAGAGCCGGTGACGTCACATCAGGTTAATGTGGAAAACAGAAAGTGGCGCTAAGGAGCTTGAAACAGGCCATTCATTTACTGTACAAAACACTTTTATTTCATTTGAATGTGAGTGCATTTTATGGAGCCAATAAAGCACTTTTATTTGCATTATTGTATTGCGCTATGAGCATATTCCATTTTGTATTTGAGTGACATCTGCAGTGGAGGGGGCAGCGGCGGCCTCTTAAAGGGGACCACACAAGTGAAGTTGAAGTTACTGTAAATAGCTGGATGGTAGAGCCGCATAAATACACACATATATAAAGTGTTTTTGACCTGTTTCAGGTCAGTATTTTGGGTGAGCGAGCTCTGTGCCTATAGGTGAGTTGGTGTTGTTTCCCTGGAGGGCACATTGGAGCATGTTATCATTTTTTTTTTTTGCTAAAGAGCACAGACACTTTATTCACTGGATATTATGAGGACTTGATCTTTTTACTAATTTTGAATGTACTTTTAAAGCGGAGTTCCACTGGCTTTTGTGTTTAAAAGTCAGCAGCTACAAAATGTATAGCTGCTGAATTTAATAAACACATACTCACCTGTTCCACAATCCAGGGATGTGGCCGGGGGGGAGCCTCGGTTCTCTCCGTCTTCTCCCTGTGGCGCCGGGATCTCTAGTATGGGCACACGGCTGTGACAGCTTGCGGCATCACAGCCGGGTGCGCACTGCGCATGCACGAGTCGCGCTGTGCGTCGTGACTGGCCAGGCAATCTTCTAGGACCTGTGACGTGTCCCAGAAGATTGCAGGGAGGGAGGGGAAGAGAAGAACTTCCACCTGAGTCGCCTAGGTGGCTTGAGCGGAAGTGGGAGTGGGTACCTGTCAAAACAAGGTACCCGCTCCCCCCAAAAAAATGACATCCCAAATGTGGCTTGTCGGGGGTCGGGACCACTTAAAGCGGAAGTTCCACTTTTGAGTGGAACTCTGCTTTAAGGTTGAGAGCACATAACACGCGTGTCTATGTATGACACTTTTCTTATCATATATTTTTTTAACCTTCCTAGCGGTATTCCAGAGTGTGGCTCGGGGGTTACATTTCAGTGCCAAAAGCGGTAACCCTGAGACACACTCGGGGTACCGCCAGAAGCATGGCTGGATCCTGGTAGAGGGGTTACTTACCTTGTCACTGGGATCCAGCGATGTATGCAGGCGGTGTGCGGCGGCGGATCTTCCTCCCGATGATCTCTGTTCCCCGGCTTCCGTCTCCTGTGACATGACGCTCGCAGAGGGTGGAACTGGCTGCAAATTCAAAAGTAAAACACACCAAACACACGGATACATTGAAAAAAAAAATACATTTACATTAGATTGCCTCCAGTGCCCTTTCCTGCAGTTTTACTGCACTTTTTATGTATATATATATATATATATATATATATATATATATATATATATATATATATATATATATATATGTGTGTGTGTGTGTATATATATATATATATATATATATATATATATATACATACACATATATACAGTATATATATATATATATATATATATATATACATACATACATACTTTAACTATTTATAGTCATTTATTATATTATAATTTATGATTTTGTGTCTCAAACTTTATCATACCCGAGATGTTAGAGAAGAACGCACAGTACAAAAAAATCATATGTAAATAGTTGGTTTGGGCTGCTCATTCTTAAGAATTACATGCAAAATAATGGTACCGCTTTCAGCACCTAAAATCGGAAAGAATCATACCACCAGGGAGGTTAAAATAGAACTATAGGCAATTTTTTTTTTTTTTCCATTTTGGATACAGAAATGGAGGGTTATAACCCCTGTAATGTTTATTTTTGCCCTCTTCGTCCCAATGAGGAGATTTATCTTAACTTCCTGTCCCATTGCCAAAACAGGAAGTGAGAGGAAACCTTTGCAAATAAAGGGAATCCCTTGGGGACCTCCAGGTTGCCAGAACTAATGTCTCCATTGGAAGATTTCCCTTTTATTATTTTTCTGGGGACAATCCAAAATTTGGGATTTTCTTTTACTTTTACTTTCAATGATAATGCTAAACAGGACAAATAGAGAGGGCGAATCTCCCTAACAGGGGCACAGGAAGCAATAAAAAATGACAAGTGTTATAAACCCCATTAAACCCAAATTAAAAAAAAAAAGTTTTGCCTTTAGTTATAATTTCATTTTTGAGTCACTAGTCATCTAATTGTGGATTTTGATATATTCATTGAGATTTATTTTCAGAGCGTTTTATCTAGTGTACACATTTAAAAGAACAGTACACCACTGTTACATAAAATTTATGTTTATATTTTAGTGATTGAGTACACTATACTGGGTGGTAGCAGCCGTTCCACATGAATTTTTTGCTTCAATTTATGGCAGCACATGAGTGTTTTGTAATTATTTAGATCATCAGCCCATAGGCTGATTGAAAGAAAAAAGATCCCCAGTCGGCCTAAGTTCACCTTTAATGGCCATTTTCCAAATAATCCCCCAAGTATTCTGGCCAATGAAATGAATAAATGCCCAAGCGCTTGACACACCTAAACACGTTTGCCAAAGCTCGGCTATAGGCACGTTTTTGAGGCTGACTTTCTCCTGCCAGGAATAAAGTCATTATGAAGAGCCCCGTGGTTTATGGTTGAGGGCCAGGATAACAGCCAGGAAACTAGTGTTTACTGGTATAGGCGGTCCCTATAGTTTAGAACAAGATAGGGACTGTAGGTTTGTTCTTAAAGCGGAGTTCCGGCCTCAAAATCGAAAAAATAAATTTTAGGCCATCCACTTGCTGAGGGCAACCTGAAAAAGAAATGGATACTGCCAATTTTTTTTTTGGTCACATACCTTATTATAGAAGAAAATATACTCACCTTCCTTCCACTTCCTCCCTCTGTGGCCATGGCCGGCGCCGTCTCTTCCGGTTTATGATGACTCCTGGGAGCTGAATGTCATTGCTCCCAGGAATCAATGCGCCTGCACCGGCCCCGCTCGTCACTTCCGGTGCAAGCGCGGCATTCCCTGCTAAACAGCTTCTGGGCATGCCCAGAAGCTGTGCAGGGATGCCGCGCCTGCACCAGAAGTGACGAGTGGGGCCGGTGCAGTGCATTGTGGGACTCCGACATCACCGAAGAGAACAAGAAGAGGGATGCTGCGGCTTCAGCTGCCCACACCTGAGATGGCAGCACTGGAGAAGAACTTTTCAAGGTGAGTATTTCTTCTTACAGGTAAGTGCGACCCGGGACAGTTCAGAGGCTATCCATTATGGAATGTACTAACCCTGATTGTCCCTGGGGTATTTTTAGCTAAAATTGACCCCCCAAGGCCAGAACTCCACTTTAAGTTGAATTTGTTTGTAAGTTGGAACAGGTACATTTTTTAAATGTAGCTCCAGCCAAAATGATCATTTTTAAGTTTTTTTGGATAGCATAGGGAAAGGTAACACCCCTGTCCCATTTGTTTTGCTGTCTGTACCCCTGTTCAGAAGATTTCACCTCACGTTCTGTCCTTATGATAATTGGATTTAGAAAATTTTGGGTTGTTGTGGAAACAAGGATTAGTGATAAATATTCAGTGGAGACACCTTTTTCCCATGAGAACTCTTACAGGAGTGAACTTCCCTTCCTAGGGGGAGATTTCTCTTCACTTCCTGTTGTCTCCCTCTGTTTGTAAGTAGGAGTCATTTGTAAGTCGGATGTTTGTAACCCAGGGATTGCCTGTACAATATTTTCTATTGGTAAAAATCAGAAAGAATAACACAATAAAGGAATTCCCATGCAGGGGATACAGGCAATAAGGCACATGAAAAAATGTGGAAACTAGCATTCTCAGAACCTGGTCACAAATCGCAGCCCCATACCACCCTTATGACGTTTACTTACAGGTTTATGTGCACTGCACTGATTTTAACATTACGCTTACTCTAGATCACCACACAATAACACCGATGAGATATTTAAAGTTTGTTTAAACAAGATTAACTGCAGCTGCAGGGAGCTGATTTGTATACTGTAACTTGGAGGAAGATGCCACGTTGACCTTCAAAGCCATTAAATGTTGGGGTCTTGGTAAGAACATTGTCAACACGCTCCTTGAATGTTCCTTGTACATATTGCTATTCCACAAGGCTCCTCCTGTTGACAAATGGTTTTGTCTGTTGCCTTTTACGTACATGAAAGAGATTGGATCCAATTGATTATTTTGTCCACATTTCTATTTCATTATGGTTGCAGCGTGCTAGAAAGTCAACGCTTGACTGAAAATAGCAAAGATATCGGCTCCTGTGCTTTCTACATCATTCCCAGATATGAATCCTGTGCTAGTGGCATTTTCTAGCCAACCTTTAAAGAGACTCTGTCACTTTGCACATTCAAGATCACGCCCTGACCCACTTATCTCTGTTCATCCCCTCCCTTAGGTGAGAATGTTCAGGCCTGATCACTACATCATGGGTGGAGGACACATGTTACCCCCCACAGTAGCGACAATAAAATTACTCCTATTTTATACATTGGTAATATTTATTTCCAAATAAAATATGTGATTTTTTTACCACACACAATATTTTTAATGTATGTGTACCTCAAAAGTCTAGGGAAGCAGCTGGCAACACTGAGACGAATGTCCATACCGGAGGAGAGCCAGGATCGTACCCGTCAGGCGCAGGCAGGGGCCTGCACAGAGGTGGGCGGAGTAATGGAGGTGCAGGCATTAGAGCAGAGTAGAGGGGTGACAGTTAGGAGGGGTAGAAGGGGACAGGAAAAGGAGGCTGATCCTGGGCTGGAGCACCCCAATAGATACGCCCGTTGTGTGATGTTGGGGAAACCAGTCAGGGACCAACATTGCTGGAGCAGAGCGACGCCCCTAGCTGCCAGGGGAAGAACTCCTCCAGTGAGGCCGGGAGAAAGGGAAAGGAAAGACAGGTGCTGGTGGTAGGGGACTCAATTATTAGAAGGACAGACAGTGTAATCTGTCACAAAGACCGTGTGCGCCGAACAGTCTGTTGTTTGCCTGGCGCTCGGGTTCGGCACATCGCGGATCGGGTGGATAGATTATTGGGTGGGGCTGGGGAAGACCCAGCTGTCATGGTACACGTGGGTACCAATGACATAGGCAGAGGAAGATGGAGAGTCCAAAACGATTTCAGGGACTTAGGAGCTAAGTTGAGGACTAGGACCTCCAAGGTAGTATTTTCAGAAATACTACCTGTACCTCGAGCCACACCAGAGAGGCAGCGGGAGATTAGGGAAGTTAACGAGTGGCTGAGGAGCTGGTGTAGTAAGAAGGGTTTCAGGTTCCTGTAGAACTGGGCTGACTTCTCAGTCGGCCACCAGCTCTATGGTAGGGACGGATTGCACCTAAATGGGGAGGGTGCAGCCGTACTGGGTGAGAGGATGGACGAAAAGTTAGAGGGGCTTTTAAACTAGATGACGGGGGGAGGGTACAGATGTAGAATTAGCCAGTGGAAAGCAAGATTCAGAGGGCACAAATGGTGGCATTAGCGGTAGGGTGTTCGGAGCTCTTAAACCCAGGGTGGGTATGGGGAAAAATCAAGAGAGCAGCCTAAAAACATCAAATGAGGATATATGTAACCGGTCAAAATTAAGAGGTTTGTATACCAATGCCAGGCCAACAAAATGGGAGAGCTGGGGCTACTGATGTTTGAGGAGGACTTAGATTTTGTGGGGATAACAGAGACTTGGTTTAACAGCTCTCATGACTGGATGGCGACCATTCAGGGGTATTCCCCTTATAGCAGAGATAGAGAAGGTAAAAAAGGGGGAGGGGTATGTCTGTATATTAAGAACAGTATACAGGTAAATATGAGGGATCATAATAATGGAGCTATGGACGAGGCAGAATCCCTATGGGTAGAACTTCAAAGGGAAGGCACGGTGGGGAAGGTAATATTGGGCGTATGCTATAGGCCCCCCAACCAGAGGGAGGAGGGGGAGGCGGACCTCATTTTACAGATAGGATTGGCAGCAAGGATGGGAAATTTCATTATAATGGGGGACTTTAATTATCCAGATATTGACTGGGCAGAAGGAACAGCACACTCAGCCAAGGCTCGGCAGTTCCTAAATGTTTTGCAAGACAATTTCATGGGTCAGATGGTGAATGCACCGACAAGAAACAATGCGGTACTTGACCTACTGATTACCAACAATAAAGACCTGCTCACGGTCAATTGGTTTCAGTATTAATTACAGTAATAGGAAACACAAGGGTAATATAAGGACACTGAATTTCAAAAGAGCCAATTTCCCAAAACTGCGCTCGCTGCTAGAAAATATCAAATGGGATAGAACCCTGGGAACAAAGAACACGGAGGAAAAATGGGAGTGCTTCAATAGCATACTTAACAAGGGGATTGGCCATTGCATTCCAAAGGGAAATAAATTGAAAAGAGCAAAACTAAACCCTGAGTGGCTAAACTCCAACATAAAAATGCATATTAGTGCTAATGAAAAGGCCTTCAAAAAATACAAGACTGAGGGGTCAGTGGCAGCATTTAAGCATTACAAAGAGTGCAATAAGAAATGTAAAGACGAAATCAGGGTGGCTAAAATAGAACATGAGAGACATATAGAGGAGGAGAGTAAAAGGAACCCCAAGAAATTCTTTAAGTATATAAACAGTAAGAAAGCGAGGCCAGAACACATTGGCCCCATAAAAGATGACAAAGGAAATATGGCCACTGAGGACAGAGAAAAGGCAGAAGTGTTAAATAATTTCTTCTCTTCAGTCTTCACAAAAGAATCGGGGGGCTACACGAACCCAGCTTGTAAGGCCAAACTAAACAACACACCTCAGGAAGTGCCGCCATGGCTAACAGAAGATAGACTTAGAACTAAACTAGAGAAACTTAACATAAATAAATCACCGGGACCGGATGGCTTGCACCTGAGGGTTCTTAAAGAGCTCAGCCAGGTGATTGCCAGACCATTATACTTGATCTTTAAGGATAGTTTACAGACGGGTATGGTGCCAGCTGATTGGAAAAAGGCCAACATGGTACCAATATTTAAAAAGGGGCCGAGATATATCCTGGGTAACTATAGGCCGGTCAGCCTAACATCTGTAGTCTGCAAGATTTTGGAGGGGATGTTAAGGGACCACATGCAAGACTTTAGTAATGAAAATGGTATTATTAGTAGTAATCAGCATGGATTCATAAAAAATCGTTCTTGCCAAACCAATCTATTAACCTTCTACGATGAAGTGAGCTGCCATCTAGATAAAGGAAAGCCTGTGGATGTGGTGTATCTGGACTTTGCAAAGGCCTTTGACACCGTTCCCCCACAAACGCTTACTGTACAAACTAAGGAAGGTAGGTATGGACCATAAGGTGAGTACCTGGATAGAGAACTGGCTCCAGGGGAGAGTCCAGAGGGTGATGATTAATGGGGAGTACTCGGATTGGGCGGGTGTGGAAAGTAGGGTCCCCTAGGGTTCTGTCCTGGGACCAATCCTGTTTAATTTATTCATAAATGATCTAGAGGAGGGGATATCTAGTACAATCACAGTATTTGCAGATGATACTAAACTAGGCATGCCAATATCTTCTATGCAGGATGTGGAAACCTTACAAGCGGACCTGAACAAAATAATGGGGTGGGCAACTACATGGCAGATGAGGTTTAATGTTGAAAAATGTAAAGTAATGCACTTGGGGGCCAGAAACCAGAAAGCAAGCTACTCACTAGGGGGGGGGGAACCTCTGGGTGAGTCTAGGATGGAAAAAGACTTGGGGGTACTGGTAGACAACAGGCTTGGCAGTGGCATGCAATGCCAAGCCGCTGCAAGCAAAGCCAACAGAATACTGGGATGCATAAAAAAGGGCATTCACTCCAGAAATAAAGAGATTATTCTCCCACTCTACAAGACTCTGGTCCGGCCACATCTGGAGTATGCTGTCCAGTTCTGGGCTCCGGTCCTCAGGAAGGATGTGCTGGAACTGGAGAGAGTCCAGAGAAGGGCAACAAAAATAATTAGGGGAATGGAGGACATCAGCTATGAGGAAAGACTACAAGCACTGAACTTATTCTCTTTGGAGAAGAGACGATTGAGGGGGGATATGATATCAATGTACAAAAACTGTACTGGCGACCCTAGCATAAGGAACAAACTATTCAGAGAAAGGAGATACAACAAGACACGTGGCCACTTACTAAAACTAGAGGAAAAGCGGTTTAACCTTAAAGTGCGTAAGGGGTTCTTCACTGTAAGAGCGGTAAGGATGTGGAATTCTCTTCCACAAGCAGTCGTATCAGCAGGGAGCATTGATAGTTTCAAAAAACTATTAGATGGGCACCCTCATATACAATGTATGGTTAACAGCAAACACACACACACATCATAGTTTGAACTGGATGGACGGATGTCTTTTTTCAACCTTACTAACTATGTAACTATGTAAAAAGTCCAGGTTTTCTTTGGAGTTCTTCTTAAATATGTATTTAGGATGTTGGTACACCCTGATATGAGGTTGGACAGTGGAGTTCCTGATACTTTGTCTTGTCACATAATTCTGTGATGGACCACATCTCTCTCTCTCAGAAGAAATACTAAAGGCTGTGCATGACACTTGGCCTGTTTGAAGGCAGGGTCAGATTTCAGGGGTAATTGGGCTTTAAAGATTAATTCCTGGAATGGATTTTTTATACATAGTCCAGCTTGGCCGATCCCCTTGGAAGCAGGAAATCACTGACACTGCTACTACAGTGATCTCCACTACCTTCCAGGTCCTGTCCCGGGTGGCTGCCCTGCTGAATTATGAATACAGGAGGTTGCCTGCTCTGCATGGGTTCCATTCAGGGAATGCTTTGCATTTTCTCAATAAATGCAAAGGTGGAGATTTACTATAACGGAAGCACTCAGAATCTGGTGCAGCTTTGCATTGTAACCAATCCGATTCTAATTTCAGCTTGTTCCATTAGGCTTTGACAATAAAACCTAGAAGTGGATTGGTTACTATGTACAGCTGCACCAGATTGTGCACTCTATAGTTTTAGCAAATCAACCCCTTTGCAATCATGAGAAAATGCAAAGGGTTCTCTTAATGGTGCCCATGCCAAGTAGGGGACCTCCTGTGTTAACAATGCAGCAGGGCAGCCGGTCAGAAGGGGTCACAAAATCTAGAGCTTATTGGTGTCGCCGTGCCTACTACAGCGATTTCTAGATTCCAGGAGGATGAGCCAGCCATGGGGTATGCATAGACACATTGTTCCAAGCTGGAACTATATAAAAACATCCATACTCAGAATTCATCTTTAACTCTTAAAGCGCATCTCCACTTTTGTTGAGAAAAAAACATTCCCCTCTGGGTGATCTCTGTACATTACAAGGATTTTAACAAACTCTCTTCTAGATTCCTACCTTTTGTTATTCTGAAGAAATCATTGATTGTTCCTCTGTGCCTCTGTGCTGAGTGGGTCAAATGGGAGTGGTTTCATAATTATCTATCAGCTGTGGCAGCTGCAGGCTCTAATGAGGAAAGCTGCTGGACCTGCATCCCTTTAGACGTGTTCCTATTGGGAATATCTCACCAAAAATTACATTTTTGTTGCAGGGGATGGCAGAAATTTGACTTGTATCTTAGGCAGACTTCTGGGAAAAATTGGTGAGCCAATCACACAAGCAGGAAATGATGTTTCTGGGGTGTGGTCAGTATACATTTTGTGCACAGAACAGCTCCATGTAGCCATATTGCATTGCATTTTCAGAAAATTACAACAGCTGCAGATTGAATAGGAAAGGTCATTTTTAATAATATTCCATCACAATATGATTTGTGTCACAATTGTATATGCTATATTGTTTTTTCTTTATTTGCTATTTTCTTTCCCCACGAAAGTGGAGTTACCCTTTAAACATCTACCAAAAATGGAAAGATCTGTAAACCTCTTCATGTTGCAGTGTTCTCTTATTGAGGATATATTTATTTTAACCAGTTCTGGGCCGCCCGCCGAAGATATACTGGGGCAGACAGCCCCTCCCGCGCGAACTGACGGGGTACGTCGGTTGCGCGCCTGGTGTTGGGGAGTGAGCACACGCCGACGGCGGCGTGCTCCTGCCCCCACTAGGCAGTGGAGATGCTGATGCATGGGACCGGTGGCCGCGTCTGCTGCCAGGCACCCCCGATCGCTCCCCGCTGAGAGAGAAGAACGGGCAGCTGTTGTAAACACATCAGACCGTTCTTCTCTCTGAAATGATCACAGAGCGCCCGTGATCCTTCTATATAGGATTACAGGTCTCTATGATCATTTCGAAAGCCCAAACCCCCACAGTTAGTAATCACTCCCCTAGGCTTACATTTAACCCCTTGATCACCTCAACGTTAACCCCTTCCTTGCCAATGTCATTATTACAGTAACAGTGCATATTTTTAGCACTGATTACTGTAGTAATGTCACTGGTCCCCCCAAGAGTGTCAAAAATGTCAGTTAGGGGTCCGATCTGTCAGCCGCAATGTCGCAGTCCCGCTAAAAAAATCGCAGATCGCTGCCATTACTAGTAAAAAAAAAAAAAATATGACATAAATCTTGTCCCTAGTTTGTAGACGCAATAACTTTTGAGCAAACCAATCAAAATACGCTTATTGCAATTTTTTTTTTTTACCAAAAATATTTAGCAGAATACAAATTGGCCTAAAAGGATGAAAAATGTTGATTGTTGGTGTAGCACCCTACAGGTAGGTGTTAGGCAAATGTATAGTGGGCCTTGTCTGCCTAACAGCAGGGCCATGATTTCTTTTTGCCAGGGTGTCATGGCTTCCAGGTGTGCCTGCTGAGAGGGGAGTCTCCCCACTGGTCCCTGTGAGAGGCTTCTCATAGGGCGGTGGAGGAAACCCAATTGGGGGAAACATTCAGGCTTGTAACTACCTCAGAAGGCAGATTGTGCTGCAAGGGATTCTGGAAGTGGGTATAAGTTTGTGGGAAGTGCGTGACTGGGTGTCTTTGACAGGAGCAGAGTCCCAGGAGGGAAAGAACAGCTGTCTCTCCTCCTGTTTGAGGAAGTGGATGTCTCGGGTGCTGCCTGAGAATCCAGAGAGTGCTGAGTTGAGCTGAGTGTGATCCGGTGGGCCGAGAACCAGCGGAGAGCGAGAGGGGTCCAGTCCCAGGAAAGCCTACACAGGTCGTGAGTACTGAGGATTGCCCCTGAGGGTCTGCCTGAAGTGTTAAAGGGGACTACTCTGGAGAAGGTTCTAGGATCCAGATATCAGCTAGCTGTAAAAGGGGTACCTAGGTTGAGGACCCTGAAGTGACAGAGGGGGTACCTAGTCAGAGGACCCTGAAGAGTTAAAGGGGGCACCTGCAGTTTGGGCCCGGAAGAGACAGTGTGCACTGTCTTAGTTGAGAGTTGCAGCCATACAGGAATTCATATCAATCTACCTCAAGCCAGTGCAAGACTAGAGGAAGAAGTCAGTGACTTTGCAGTGCAGCAGTGTTAGAAGCTCATTAGTCTATAGTCCTGGATCTTCTGGACCCAAAGTCGGGGATTAAGCACTTCCTTCAAGTTACAGTGTGTTCTGAAAGTCAGTGAGCGCTGGCTAGCGTCGGTTCGCGTCAAGACAGCGTTGACAGACATTTTCTGAGAAAGTCCCAAGTTGTACTTAGTTGAGCCTAAAGGAGTATCCCACTCATTCCCTTCTCCCATCCCCTTAAATACAATAAAACAACAAAACAAAGATGCCGGAGTCATCCATGTCTCAGTTCTCACACCCAGGGTCGCAGCTCACAACTGCTGGAGAGGTAACCAGTAACAATGGCAGAATGGCAGACCCATATCAAGCCCAATGCCTGGAAAACCCGCTACATTACATTTTTTTATTTTGGAAATGTTATATAGCAGAATGTGAAAAATATTTATTTTTTTCCGAATTGTCGCTCTTTTTTTGTTTATAGCGCAAAAAATAAAAATCACGCAGGTGATCAAATACCACCAAAAGAAAGCTCTATTTGTGGGATAAAAAGGACATCAATTTTATTTTGTTACAGCGTCGCAGGACCCCGTTAAAGTAACACAGTGCCAAATCACAAAAAATGGCCTAGTCATTAAGGGGGTAAATCCTTCCGGTCCAGAAGTGGTTGAAGTGTACCTTTTTTGTTGATTTTTTTTGCATTTCCTTTCTGTATGGTTGCTGGGTTCCGGTGTATGGCGTTTCCACCTACTATCTTTATACTTGCTGTGCATTTTATTTATTTTCTCGGTTTTATTTAATTACCTTTCGCAACCCCTTTACAGGCCTTATGGTATCCCGTTTATCAAAAATATAAAACAAGGCGCTGTAATACTTTAATAGATTCATTGTTGGGACTTTTTTGTCTTTCAACACAATAAAAATTCAGTTGTTTTCCACGTATAAGAACGCGGCTCAGCCATGAAATCTTTTCTCTGGTACATTTCATCCAAACGACCCGCGTAGTAAAAGCGTGAACATCGCTTACCATAGTGGTGTGAAATGCTATTCCAATGTACTGACATACTCTGGACAATTCCTGAGAAGGGCTGACATTGGCCTGCTGGATCAGGCAGCTGCTCACGCAGCAAAGAATTAACAGATGGAAGATATGCAGACTATTGAATAAAAGCTTTTTTATTTGTCCTAGGAGGTGCAGCTGAAGATGTTCCGACTATCATCAGAGGTGTTTTTCATCTTCTTCTTCCAGCAGGGCTGACACAGAAAAGACAAGATGAAAACAGCTGAAAAGAAGGCAGATTTCTCTTTTATTCCAAGTGCACGTACAGCCGCCGCTTTTTTTTTTTTATAAGCGCGTGGAACTCCCAAGGGATCGTATCAGTTTGGTAGTGAAAGCAGCCTTCCCTGTTATTCTTCCCCGTCTCACCTCTGTGCTGTCTACAATCAATCACAGAATCCAAGCAGCACAGGGAGGCCATATAATGCTGAGGAATGGCTTCCACTTTCCAAATATTTTCTGCAATGCATACTGTTCCATAACGTATTTAGATAGGAACATCTATAACCCCCGAATTCCTGCTGTTTATAGATCCCCCTGTAGTGGCATTTCATAAATTTCTGCAAATAGTACAATGGAATTATTGAAGAAAGTAAACGTATGGCAAAATAAGAAAACTCCTACTCGTATACTCCACCTAACGCATTTCAAGTAAAACTTTGGATATTAAAAAAAAAAAAAAAAAAACCTGAAAGACAAAGGCATAATGAGCTGGTATGCATCGCATACTAGCTCATTATGAAATACTTACCTTAGAACGAAGCCCCCGCAGTGCCGCCCGCACATCGGTGACACGTCCAACACGTTCAGCCGTCTTACTTCTAGGTTCGTGTCATCTGGCCATCTGATTGGCTGCAGCCGCGATGACCTCACCCCCGCACATGCCCACAGGAGCCGACCTTCATGGCACAGGGCTCTGAAGGAATGGCACGGCGGCCGTTCCTTCAGAGTGCATGCGCCTATTACATAATCGGCTGCATGCAATGTAAATATCTCCTAAACGGTGCAGGTTTAGGAGACATTTACAGTACCTATAGGTAAGCCTTTTCATAGGCTTACCTATAGGTACAAACACTACCTGGGGGGGTTTACAACCACTTTAAAAAGCAGTAAACTCTAAAACAATAGCTCAATGACCTCTGTAGATGCAGCCACTGTGGAGTACCGCATCCTAAATGTTTGCAGCTAAAGCTTCTCATCATTCTCTCTCTGGGTAGCTCAGATCCCCTGCCAATGGTGAGCTGGCTGTCCGACAGCTTTCTAATATAGTATCGTCCTAGATAGTTATTTTTGTTTGCTAGCTAAATTTAACTTGTCTCACTGAAGCCAGTGTAGCTGTAATTGCTGTGTTAGGTAAATTTAGTTGCTCTCACTGTAATCAGTGCAGCTGCATGTTATTAGTTAGGCCTGTTTAGTGTTTCAACTGCTGCTGGTTTGTCTGTTTGCTCTTTACAGAGAGTTTGAGAACTCTCTTGAACATAGGAGTGGAGCAATGCAAACAGCAGCATGAATACTTATACAGCCCTGGTCATTTCCAGGGAGGATGGCCCTGAAGACTTTTGGGAGCCTGTATAAATACTCTGAGACAAAGAGCTGCTGAATCTTTGCCTGCAGAAGAAAGGTCCAACCTGGAGGGCCTGGATGCTGAAGCTACAGATTACTGACTGAGAGGCTGTCTGCAGAAGATCTAGTTTGGCATCACAGGAGAAAGGTGTCGCTTGGAGGTTGGAAGGAAGCAGCCAATTGTCCCTGGATATCTTGTGAGTACAGACTGCTGTGACAGATCTTAGAGACCTTTGGGCTGCTGCCACCCCCTCTATGTGTGTGTTTGACCAAAGTGGACATCAGCTGGTGTCCTGAAGAGCTTGGTCTATCCGGTTCTTTGTGAAGGGACTCTGCTCTTGGTGCTCTGAAAGGATCCTGATTTTTCACTGTTTCTATTACAAGCCAAGTCCATAGTTTGCTATTACAAAGACTTTTCAGAAAGAGTTTACTGTCCTCAGCCTGTATCCTACACAATTCCCTCAGTGCCGGTTCACACATGTGCGGCTGTGGCGATCGCATGTAATGTCGGAGCGCACTGCTCCTTCATTACATGCGATCGGCTGTGCGGTGCGAGTTTAGCCATACACTTTGTATGGCTAAATTCGCACCGCACCCGCAGCAAAGATGCACAGGACCCTTTTTTGCAGCCGCATCAGGATCGGATCGCACAGCGGTTCACACTTGTGCGATCCGATCCTGTGCGAACTGCAAGATCGCACTGCGATATGCGATCAAACTGGGGGTGTCGTTAAGATTTCATTGACACCCCCAGCGTATCGCATATGGCAGTGTGAACTGCTAGGGGTGCGTTTGCGATTCGGGAACAGGCTGCGAATTCGCAGCCTTCCCACATCGCATAAGTGTGAACCAAGCCTTAACCCTATTCCAGTTACTACAAAAAGAAAAACAACAAAAGAAATCAGTGGCCCTTACGGGGGTAGCGCTAGGAAAAGGGGAGAGACAAAAGAGCCGAGACCAAATTAGATCTATGGTCTCCCTTTAAAGAAGAAATGAGTGCTGCAGCACCTAATTATGAGGGCATTTGTTCTCTCTTAGTCCGACTGCAAAGCCCCATAAATACATCTGCCAGTGAAGTCCATCTAATCCAGTTAATAATGAGATAATGTGGTAACAATGAATTCAGAGCCACTGTCATATAGGCTGCGCTTGCTTGCACTACATTGGGATAAGAAGATGTTGCAGGGAGTGTGGCTATAATCATTGCTTGTTTAGCTTGCCATTCCTGGCCACAACCTTTAGTGTTGCTACCTGTCTGGGGTTCTCCCAGACAGTCTGGGTTTCCAATTCATGTGTCTGGATTTAAGTCCAGCTTAAACCCATACACATTATTCAGACCAAACTGAGGCTCCCTCTATGGCTCCCTTCTGGGAGAGTCAGTCAACTGCAGAGGGATGAGGATGACAGGAAGTGTCTGGTGTAACTCTTCTATACTTCCTCTTCTCCTCACTTCCTCTATGTCACTGTGTTTTTCAACAGGGGTGCCGCTGCACCAGCCTGATCTGAGAGATCCTCTGTTCCCACAAAAGTAAATCTAAAAGTTCAGGACTTGTGCCTTGACTTAAAAATAAACAAAATGATGAAGTTATTTTTTATTAAAAAAGCTTTGTGCATCAACCACATATGTTTCTTAATGTAAAAATCTTTATTGTACAAAAATATCACATAAAAAATGGATGCAGGATCATGGAAGGGTGTCACATATATGAAGTCATACAAAAGTATATGGCATACAACAGGATGAGACTGAATGTGTAAATCTTTGGGCCTGACACCCATACGTTTTTTGAATTGCCCTTAGTCCTGATGTAGCCTTGTAGGCCAATTTGAATGGCTTCCATGTATTTCTAATACAAAAACAATCTTTCTCCCTGAATTTTGAACTGGTAAAGAATGTTTATTTTCTGGAAGATGCAAACAATGGCTTTTTTGGGGGGGCTTTGTTCCTTTTAATACCATTTATGTTTACTTCATACCTATACTGGGTGCTTTATATGTATATAATATATGAACTAAACATATTTCTAGTGTACAATTATACATCAGGATACATATACCAGCTAAGATTTTTTTTTTTTTTTGGCTGGCATCTACTAAGATATCATTTTTTTTTCTTGGCTGGCATCTACTGTGCCTACTAGGGCCCAATGGGGAATAACTCTATTCTTATTAGAAAACAATTGGCCTATCGCCATCGTAATGCGGTCAAAAAATTCAACCTTGTCTGGCAAAGCTGGCTAGATAACCCTAGCCTTGCCCCTCACCAGCTACTGATGGATAGAGTGTTACAATTTTAAACCAACCAAAAGTTATAGTGATGTTTGCCTGGGCTTGGAGCTTTTCTTATGTTCTATATATTGGCGTAGCTAAGTTGACATTTTGTGCAGATGTCCATTAACAAACTCGGGTGGTTTGATTTTTTTTTTCCTTTTGTTTTCTGTTTTTGCAAAAAAAAAAAAAAAAAAAAAAAAAAAACGTGGTTATATTAGCTATATACTAGGTGACCGCCTTTTATTTTTCTGACTATATATGTATTCGTATGTACAATAATTATGTTCGGATTGATCTGTATACCATACAATCCTTGTCAATAAAAAAGGTTTGATTAAAAAAAAAAAAAAAGAAAAGATATTTTTTCAGATTGAATTCGAAATAATTTTGTGGGTAATTCAGTATTGGATGTGATATTTTTTGTACAATAAAGATGTTTGTTTTATTAAAAAACATATGTGGTTGATGCCCAAAGAATTTGTCAATTAAAACTCCCTATTCCATACAAAAAAGTTAGCACAAAAAATAAATAGGCCAACAAAATTAGTTCGAACATTTTCAATAGATTTTTTATACAGTTTTTTTCCTGTATTTTGTCAGTTTTTAGGTGTTATAGGAAAGGAAAAAAAAATAATGAAATCACAACTTTGAAAAATAAAGTAACACAAGCATGCTCTTTGTTAAAAGTGCAAAAAGTGGTTATTGTCTTAAAGGCTCCAAATAAGGCTGAAATACACAGAAAAGTGGAAAATCAAGGAATAAGTAATGTTTAGGCCCCTTTCACGCTGTAGAGTCTGTCGGCGGACTCCGTTTTTCTCACCGGGGGATCAATCCGCCGATCCCCCACTAAGCAGGCGGATGGCAGCTGTATCTCCCCGCTGTGTGCGGAGAGGGAGCTGTCAGGTCCCCGCTGTTCTCTATGGGGGAATTGGATGGGAACGGACCGTCTGTCCATTCTCATCCGATCCAATCCGCTGGACGGATGGAAAATAGGGTTTCCATCTGTCCAGAATTGACAGATTGGATGTCAGTGGACATGTCTCCGCTGACATCAGATGCCCCATAGAGATGCATGGGGCATCCATTCAGATCCGCCAAAAAAACGGACAGGCAGGTCTGAACGGTCCGCCTGTGTGAAAGGGGCCCTAATCAGTTGTCTTTCCTTTTTTGCTGTATATTGTTATTTGAGGTGTTTTTAGATACTATAAAAAGACATTTAAAGTCTAACTAAGGCAACCCTTTTTTTAGTTACCTATTTATTTAGAACACCTGTTCGGTTTTTATTGATGTCTGTGTCCCCCATTAAGGAGATTCAACCTCTCTATTTATCCTGTGTACCATTAACAATGAAAGTAAAAGAAAATCACAAATGTTGTGTTGTCCCTAAAAACTTAATAAAGGGGAAATCTTCAAATAGTGACGCTAATTCTGGTGACCTGGGGGGCCCTAAGGGGTTCCCCTAATTTGCAGGGATTTTCTATAACTTCCTGCTTGGTTATGGGACAAGAAGTAAAGGTAAATCTCCCCAATGGGACACAGATGGCAAAAAAATGAAAGGGTTTATAATCCTCCCTTACCCTAGACAAAATATAAAAAAAAAATGTTTTGCCTATAGTTTTGATTCAACGTGATTTTTTTTTTTTTGGTAATTTGGTAACAACAAAAATTAAAAACACTCAGTAGGGGGGTAGTAGGGCTTTTTAATGCCATTTAGGTGACAATAGCTTGTCTAGCAGCCCTTCAAAGGGCAACAAATGAATAAGTGGTTTCCTAAAGACTTCAATGCATTTTGAGTTTGAATTTCAAGTTCAATTTTCTTTTTGTATAAAAATTAACAAATTGGGGAATTTCAGCTGATTTTCATGTTGATTCCAAAAGTTGCCAAGTTCACTGCCTGAACCCTCCCACCCCCCTATACCTCTTTCTCAAGGCCCCAAATTTCCTGTTACAGATCACTGTGCTTTGCAATGTGTGCCAGCCACCATTCGGCAGGAAACATGAGCCAAGAGCAACTACCCAGTGGTCTCCAGACATGCCTTCTAGCTTTAGAGAACGCATCAGTGGCCCCATAATGAGTCTAGAGTAATTGCCATAATGACACCCCATCTATCAGGATATTATAATACCATGCCATAACCTTGCCGCATATCACAAATGTAAGAACTGCTATTCTTCACGTGTCGTAGAAAAATAACAAAGCGTTAGCCAAACCTCAGTCGAATCCTGTGTGTTTCAAAGTGTTCTAGCATCTTATAACATCATTAGGTAAGAGGATATCATTTGTTTTGAGTGGATTGACCTTTGATTTTTTGGTAGTCCTTGCTGGCTCTTCACTGCCATCTTGACTGTGATCTACAATGCTGTGTCCCGGCTGGCAGAGAAAGGGTTCAGCAGCAGTGAGATATTCATTTCACAGTAATTAGCTTTAGGTTTTCAGTCCCTATAGATCCAACAATTGCAAAGCTTGTGACTAAGAAAGTCCGGGTTTGTCCTATTCCTTGCACTACGCTAATTGGCTGAAAACAGCTTTCTGGGTCGCTAATTATCAGCAGCGACACTTAGCTTGGGGACACAATTACAGAGAGAACCCTAATTAATCAAGGGTAATTAACAAACTTTATAATTCTGAAAAGATTAATGAAGGCAGTGCTGCAACAGCAATCAATGCTAAGAGCTGTGTAGTGCTCGCTGGCCCTCTCTCTCTCTTTTACAGGAAGTTCTGTCCCTTCTATAAAGTGAGCTTCATAAGAGTGTCATGCCGTACCCACTGGATCAATAATATAAATGCTGAAATTACTTCTATTATCTGATCCCTTGTATTAGCTAACGTAGAAAGGTAAAACTTTTTTTTTTCATTTTGGCTAGAGTAAGGAATGGTTATAATCCCTGACATTTGTTTTTTAATTTGCCACCAATGCCCCATTGGGTATATTTTCCTTCACTTCCTGTCCCCTAGCCAAAACAGGATGTGAGAAGAAATCCCACCAAAGCTTTGGGATATCCTGGTTGTCCCCAGGGTCAACAGGGTTACTTTTCTAGGAACAACCCAAAATTTGGGATTTTCTTTTACTTTGATAAATGAAAACAGGACAAATAGAGAGGGCGAATTTCCCTAATGGGCACAAAGACAACAATAAAAACCTGACAAGTGTTCTAATCCTTCTCCACTCTATCCAAAAAAAATCTCCTTTAGTTACAACCTCTTCACACCGCAAGGGTTAAAAGCTAATTCTACCCAAGGGGGTAGGAATTGGGTAAAATATTTAACCTATTCCTTGTTCTCACAGGCTAACTACCCTTCACAAAACCTGTGCGCTGAAGCTACTTATCGTTGCTGCCCAACCACCTGCAGCTCAGCAACATCATCACATCCAATGAAGGACCAGTGGCTCTGCATTGTATGTGAGGACACTAAGGACCTGCTTCTTACCTAGGGGAATAAGAGAGCAAGGAATAAGGTATTCATCACCACTAGCTTAAGCTGAATTCTGGAAAAATGAAAAAAAAACTTCCTTTGCAGTGGGGCTTGCCCAGCATTGCAAGGGTTCAATGTTCATTTTTGCCTAGGATACCAGTTAAAAAGTACTTTTACTTCCCTTATCTGTAACTCGAGCAAGCCTTCTCTTCCCAATGCAACCAGTCCCCCCAAGCTGCTTCTCTTCGGTGCTCCATTCGACAGGTTCAGTTCTGACATCATCATGTATAATGCTGGACCAGCGGTCTTGCATTGTAAGTAAAAACGAGTACTTACTCACAATCTGGAGTGTTGAATGGAAGAGTACTAGCTGCCAGAGGAGTGAGAGGTAGGGGAGGTAGAAGTACTTTTTACCGGTACTTTAGGCAAAAAAAAATAATATAATGTTTAAAAGTGATGGTGCGCTTTTCTTAAATGTGAAAAATCATATATTGAACAATATATAACAAAATTGGGAAAAAACCAAATCAAAATCACAGTAATAGGTGAATAGGTGTAAAATAAACAAACATAATGATCAAATAACACTCGATGTGACTTTACAAATAAACATTGAAATAAAAGTCCATTGAATAATGTGATCCAAAATGTGAAAAAATGGTGAAGAAAGTCCAATTAAAAATCAAGGTGATGATGTAGTGTTCCCTCCACCGAGTGAAATGCCTCCTTACCTGACGGAAAGAAGGTAAGTGCCTGATAATGATGTTCTAATAAGGAATCGGTGCTCTATTTCCACCTGCACACGTGCACGGTCACCCAGGTGAAAAATAAATACAAGCCTCTTACCAGATGTAAGAGACAATCAAGCCTCTAATTATCCTGATCATGAGGATGCTTCTTTAACACCATGGATGGATGAAATCATTCACACTTTCTTCCCTCTGTATATACCAACATGTGTCTCCTATCCTTTTGGGGTGATGGACTCCCCGCGATGTTCCAACGTACATAAAAGAATGGATGGGACTAATAGTGCATTACCTTTTGTATGCAATTTATTGATATATAGATTTACACTTACAGTTAAGTTGAAAGTTCGGGCAGAAAATCAATTATTGACAGGCTGAGGATCTCTAGGTGCATCGGGTCCGGCTGCAGCACGGACCGCCGATGACGCAATGACGGCACGCCTCCCTCCTGACGCGTTTCCTCCAATAGGGCTTCAACTTGAGATGTTAACTTAACTTAACAGGATGCAGGTAAAGTAAAGTAGTTTATTGGCGAAAACAATAATAAATGCACAGCAAGAGTGGCCAAGTGAGAGCAGGAACAAGCCAGGGTCAAGTCCAGAAGCAGGTAGTCATCTAACTTAACCCCCTCGAGTCCAGGAGCGGGTAGTCTGCCGATGCCGGGTCATCTCAGCCTCGAAAAGGCGAGTGAATCCTAGCTGCATGAGTTTACAGCCAGACACACCATCCCCAGGAGGCATGGGAGGTGAGGGAGGAATAGGTGTGAAATAAAACGTAGGAGCCAATCTGGTAGGAGACCTCCGCAGGCGCTCCTTAAACGATGGTCTCTCCCTAAGCCTGGTATCAATCAAAATCAGGAAAGAAATAGGAGCCTCGAGTTCGTCAGGGAGATCCTTGGCCACTATCTCATCCTTCAATGCATCGGAGAGACCATGAGAAAAGACAGCCACCAGAGCCTTATTATTCCAGCCCACCTCTGCTGCCAGGGTACGAAATTCGATGGCATAATTGGCAACGGTTCGTACATCCTGTTGAATGGACAGGAGCAGCTTGGCAGCAGAGGAAGAGCGAGGAGACACATCGAATACCCTATGAAAGGAGGCAACAAAACTCGGGTAATTGAGCATCACAGGATTATCATTCTCCTGTAAGGGATTCGCCCAGGCCAAGGCCTTGTCCTAGAGCAATGAGATTGGGAAGCCCACCTTGGACCTGTCAGAGGGAAATGCCTCAAAATAAATGCCCACTTGGTTTAGGAAGCCACGACACTTGACTCAGTTCACCCCCATAGCGCTGAAGGGAAGGGGGGGCTGAACCAGTTATCCCTCTGGTAACAGGGACTTCAGCTGCAACTGCAGGAGCAGGAGCGGCAGCAGGAGCAGCAGTGGGTGCAACAATAGGAGGAACCACCAGCCTAGCAGCACCAGGAGCGAGGTGCGCTGTGCGTGCAAGCAACGTCTGCAACGCCTGAGCGAACTGATCTTGTTGATCGAGCCTGGTAACCAGCATAGGGAGCGTAGGAGCACCTGCATTGTCAAGATTCATGACCCTTGTGTACTGTCAGGGTGCCAGGAAATCAGACCACAAGGGATGCAGGTAAAATAAAGCAGTTTATTGGAGAAAACAACATTAAACGCACAGCAAGAGTGAGGAAGTGAGAGCAGGAACAAGTTGGGGTCAAGACCAGAAGCAGATAGTCATTCAAGCCAGGATGGAGTCCAGGAGCAGGTAGTCTGCCGATACCGGGTCATCTGCCGATGCAGGGTCGAGAGCCAGGAGAGTCGTCAGCCAAGTAAGGGCATACACGGACGAACACGGATAACAGAAGACTGCTAGCCGAGATGCACCTTGGAGCACAAATACAAGGGCAAGGACTGCAAACCATCAGGTGATATATATAGTCAGGTGTGCAACATCATCACTGTGCTACACCCAGGCAGCAGGCAAGTGATGATGTAAACAGAGTTTATAAGAGACAGCAGTCTGCACATGTCCAAGATGGCTGCCAACAGGAAGGCAAGGTAAGACCTTGACACTGTGTTATCAAAGTGGTACGGGATTTTTTCCATCTGTTGCAAAAGCAAAATTGTAGCGGAAGCTTTGTTTTTTATCAATAAACACAAGGCTTCTGCTGATTGTTTGAGGCAGAGATTGTGATGTCATCTGCCTTCCTTTCCACATCAGCCAATTAGAGGAAACTTTCTTTGTATTAATTGATAAAAATACAATGCTTCCTGTGGATGGCTGAGAAGCATTTAGCCCAACACGATTTTGGTAGTTGTACGGAGACTTCTGCTGCTAGAAGGGAATTAAATTGGGCTGAATGGTTCTCAGCCGTTCACAGGAAGCCTTGAATTTTTAGCAATGAATACAAGGCTTCCTCGGATTGGCCAAGGTGGAGAGGCAGGTGAATGACATCACAATCTCCAACTCAGCCAATCATCAGAAGCCTTGTATTTATTGATAAAATACAAGGCTTCAGCTGATTAATTATGTTCTTGCAGCAGAAGTGAAAGTAAACCTGGAGTTCAACTTTAACCCTTGCAGGCGTAGATGTTAAATTTTGCCGGAGCTTAGTTTTATCCCCTGCAGCGCGGAGCGGGCCCCACTGCAGGGGTACATTTTTACCTTTAAAAAAGAGGATAACGTATGTTCAATTCTTATTAATTTTTTTCCTTAACCATTTATCTTCCATACCCGTATAACCTTTATAAATCTCAGCAATTTTTACATTTCTGCTATGGGCCTGGTTTTTCTGTGATAACTGTCATCACTTAAGATAACAAAGTAATACATATATTGTTTCTCTTCAAGATAAACAAAGCTTTCCTTTGCTAATATTGTTTTGATGTGAAAAAATGCACTTTTTTTTTTTTTACTTTGATCAGTGTTAGTTTTTAAAAAATAAGAGTTGCTGTAGATAAAAAGCATACATCTTAGAATTGGTCCCATTCATAATGACACTACAATTACATTTTTGGTACAAAGCATTGCAAAATTAATTACAAATGAAAGAAAGGCCCATTTTTTTCAGTTTTGAATACTATTATAATGCAATGATAGTAAAAAATAATAATAATAAAAGAAAAAAATCAATAAATATTAAATATGGTTAAAAAATTAGTAATAATAATAATAGCAAAAAATATCAGGGAGGAGAAAGGGGTGAAGGAGTAAATAGGGCTAATAAGGGTTAACAAGGGGTTAAATAGAAAAATGAAAGATGGCATCATATGCAGATCAAAGGTCACACTTTTGATCTCCATATTTAGGCCGCTTTCACAAGGGCTTTTCAATCAGGTCCACCTGTCAGTTTTTCAGGCGGACCTTATCGGATGTTCTATGCCCCTCTATGGAGCGGCGGATGTCAGCGCTGTCTGATCCAATCGTGTCCGTGAAATCCAGACGGATGGAAACCCAATTTTCCATCTGTCTGGAGGATCGGATCGGATGAAAACGGACAGGCGGTCCGTTATCATCCGATTTCCCCCAAAGAGGAGAGCGGGGATCTGACAGGTCCATCTCGGCTCACTGTGCATCGGCAGATCGATCCCCGCTGAGCAAAACAGAGTCCGCCAGGTGGAAAGTCAGCGTGAAAGGCCCTTAAAGCAGGATTTCCCCCAAGAGGGGAAGTTCCACTTTTCTGCTTCCTCCCCCCTCTTACTAAACTTTTGGATATTTTTTTTGTTTGGAGTGGGTACCTGGTTTTGACAGCTACTCGTTCCCACTCCTGCCTGGATCGCCTAGGCAATATAAGTGTAAGTTCAGACCCCCCCCCCCTCCACCTCTTCCCTCTGCCTGCAGCTTTTTGGGACACCTCACAGGTCCCAGAAGGCTGTGGGACCATTCACACAGCTCAGCGTGACCATTCACACAGCCCGGTGTGCTTGCAGCTTCACAGCTGGATTCCCGCAGTTAGCATGGCGGTGTCGGGGTTCTGAAAACTTGTGAAAAACCAGCCTGGATGAGGACACAGCTGGATCCCTGGACAGATAAGTGTCCTTTTATTAAGAGTCAGCAGCTACACTATTTGTACACGATTTGAATTGTGGAAATTCCGATTTAAGTTTGTGGGGGGAAGCGAGATTACGATTTTTTAACGATTAATCGTGCAGCTCTAGCACTGCTGTATTTCTCCATGGTATAATTCTGCCATACACCAGACAGGTACACTTTTGCTAGTTTTATAACCCCATAGGACTGGATTCACAAGACTTTTTTTTATATAGATTGCTGCACCTTGTCATTTTTTTTTTACCTTGCTGCCCCCTCTCACCCTCTGCTGTGTGTCTCCTTGCTTGCAGTGGGTTAAAGAGAGGACTGGTTTACGCCAGGGAATTGCTGTCGGGCATTTTTGCAGGTTGATCTTTAGAACCATTCAGAGGAATCTGGCAACTCAAGGAATTTAGCCAGAGGGCCAGCTAATTGTGCAAAATGAATGCTGGGATGAAAACTTCAGGCACTCAGCAGGCACACTGTGTCCCCTGAGACAGTTTAAACGCCAAATTTTTATGTTTGACTGGAGTGTTCATCTAAGAGAAAAAATACATCTAAGAGAAAATTGCAGCCAATGAATAACAATAAAAAAAAAAAACAAAAAAAAAACTGCAATGTGAATAGATATTTACTTGCGTCTGCTTTTTTTTTTCTTTGGATACATTTTTATAAAGCAAACCTGTTGAAAGGAGGAGGAATATTGAAAAGGAACAAGACCAATGTACTGACAGCACAAGCTGTGATCACATCACATTTACCTTTAAGTGACATGCTTGCTGTTTAGTGGACAGCAGGCATGTTTCTTGCCCCCATCACTGACTGCGACCTCAGCGTAGCAAGCACGTCCATTCTTTTGTTGCGTGCATGGCCTCCATACTATGCATATATTATTTTGCATATAGGGACCATCAGAAGATGGACATTTTGGATATCAGCTTCTGTGGGTCTTGATGTGAAGAGAAGTGCAGCTGCACTGCTTTTGTACATGCGGCCCTTTACCCCCTTCTGGACCGGAAGGATTTGCCCCCTTAACCACTTTAAGACCGGAAGGATTTGCCCCCTTAACCACTTTAAGACCGGAAGGATTTGCCCCCTTATTGACCAGGCCATTTTTTGCAATTCTGCACTTTGTTACTTTAACTGATAATTGCGTGGTCAGGCGACGCTGTACCCTAATAAAATTGATGTCCTTTCCCCCCCCCCCCCGCAAATATAGCTTTCTTTTGGTGGTATTTGATCCCCTGTGAGATTTTTCTTCTTTGAGCTATAAACAAAAAATAGCGACAATTCTGAAAAAAACTATCACATTCTGCTATATAACATTCCCAAACAAAAATGTAAAAATCTAATTTTTTCATAATTTTAGGCCAATTTTTATTCTGCTACATATTTTTGGTAAAAAAAATCCCAAGTATTTTGATTGGTTTGAGCAAAAGTTATTGCGTCTAGAAACTAGGGGAAAGATTTATGTCATTTTTATTTATTGATTTATTTTTTACTAGTAATGGCGGCGATCGGCAATTTTTAGTGGGACTGCAACATTACGTCAGACAGATCTGACCCCTAACTGACATTTTTGACAATTTTGGGGGGACCAGTGACATTACTACAGTAATCAGTGCTAAAAATATGCACTGTTACTGTAATAATGACATTGGCAGGGCTTTAAGGGGGTAACCAAGGGGTGATCAAAGGGTTAAGTGTGAGCCTAGGGGAGTGTTTTCTAACTGTATGGGAGAGGGACTTGTGGAATCAACACAGAGACATGTGTTCCTAAATAGGAGGATCAAAGGTGCTCTGTGTTCATCCCAGAGAGAACAACAGTCTGCTGTGTTTACAACAGCAGACCGTGGTTCTCTCTCAGAGGGGAGCGATTGCGGGTGCCCGGTGGCAATCTTGGCTGTTGGCCGCGTGGATCGGCCTCCCCACTTCCTAATGGGGGTAGTATATCTGTGGTGGGCGGTCGGCAAGTGGTTTGAGAGACACTTCAATTTTTTTTTTGTACACGATTGGATGTTTTGGGTCAACACAGGTGCACTTCACCTTACTTCACTATTCATTAGATAAGGCCCCTAATCTCACATCATAAACCTTTACTGCATAGGTGTGCGCACAGGGTGTGCCAGGTGTGCGC
The DNA here is from genome assembly GCF_965119305.1 of Pelophylax lessonae. Taxonomy (NCBI): domain Eukaryota; kingdom Metazoa; phylum Chordata; class Amphibia; order Anura; family Ranidae; genus Pelophylax; species Pelophylax lessonae. Next base: position 77,717,927 of record NC_138773.1, read on the forward strand.
ACAGGGTGTGCCAGGTGTGCCTGGGCAAACCCTAATCACCCCGTGTGGCGCAGATTTCCTGTTTAGACTCCCAATATTTCACCAAAGCCCCCTAACAGGGCTTCTAAAAAAAATTGCAAAAAAATAAAAACTACTGACACCAATCTCTGCCCTACTGAAACTATCAATATATATATATATATATATATATATATATATATATATATATATATATACACAGGCACACACACACGCATATGTGTTTGAGCTTTGGAGTGCACACCCTAATGCAAGTGGGACCTTTGTACCAAACTGATGTGGCACTAAGGTCCCAGCACTTTTGTATTTTAAATATATGTATTTTATTGATATATTTCAATATTTTTAAATGTGAAATTGGCATACAAATAGCTGGTGATTCTGCTATGAAGGTCCTGTTAGCAGGTGGCAACACTCGGTCCCTGTCTCCTAACCTTGCTCCTGTGTTGTCACATAGGCTTCCAATGGATTCAACTTTATTTTAAAAAATGGCAATTGTGTATGACACAGTGGGGTTGATTTACTCAACGTGGAGAGCGCAAAATCTGGTGCGGCTCTGCATAGAAACCAATCAGCTTCCCCTTTTTTATTTTGTCAAATCTTAATTGAACAAGTTAGAAGCGGATTGGCTACCATGCACAGATTTTGCACTCTCCGGTTTTAGTAAATTAACCCCACAGTGTTTTAGGAAATGGAATGTCAAGCAGTTAGGGTTTCATCTACTGTGACAGAGGGAGGCTTTGTCACGGTAAGAATATAGTGAAATGTGCCACAGGATATGCATTAAGGGTTAATGCAAGGGTCAGAACTATAATTTATGAGTGGAGAAAACTGTGTTTTTGGCTTTCTCCAGATCCTGTAGCTCTGGATCAGAACAGTCAATCCTGTGTCGGAGTTTTGATATACGCCTGCAACCTGGCTGACTACACAGGTGTGCAGGGTCATTATATACTTAAGGGTCCTTTCACACGGGCTTTCCTCCTGGCGGACTCCATTTTGCTCAGCGAGGATATACCTGCCGATCCCTGCTGAGCAGGCGGATGACAGGTCAGTCTCCGCTTGCTTTGCAGAGACTGACCTGTCAGATCCCCGCTCTCCTCTATGGGAGATCTGATGCTATCCGATCCTATCCGATCCGATTCTCCAGACGGATGGAAAATAGGGTTTCCATCAGACTGTATTTCACGGACAGGATTGGATCGGATAGCAGCGGGTGTCAGCGGAGATGTCATCGCTGACATCCGCTGCTCCATAGGGGTGTGCATGGAGTGATCGATCAGGTCCGCCTGAAAAACTGACAGGTGGACCTGATCAGAAAGCCCATGAGAAAGTCTGAGGATAGCCAGGGCTCCCAATTTGGAGACAGCTTCCAGTATGGAGACCGCTCCCAGTGTGGGAGATGGAAGGTCTCACCCGGGGTCAGGGGGCCCCAACCAGAAGCCACGAGACATAGGTCTCACTGAGAGGTCAGAGGGCCTAGGAAGCCAAGAGACAGAGGGTCTCATCCAGGGGTCAGTAGACCAGGCTGGAAGTCAGTAGACAGCAAGTCTCAGTTCCAGGAGTCAGGTCCGCTCCTATCAGGAGTGTCAAGAGAACCCCAATCCTTAGGCCACAGGTAGGCCATACAACGAGGTGCTGTGACTAAAGGCTAGAGGGTCAAGTGTTCCAGGAGAGCTGGACAAGACAGTTAAATGGACTGGTAAGAGGAGCAGCAGTGCTGCCAACAAGTGAGCCAGGTGGATTTGTATTTTTGTTTATGCATATTATGTGGAAGAAACCCCTGCGTGGGCAACTGATGTACAAGTGGACATTTCCTGTTTATTGAATAAAAGTAGGCTGCCATGCCATAAAATACAGTTTAAAGTGGCAAAACTGATTGTAAAAGCACCCATCGCTTGAGTTTAATCACCCCAATCTTGCTCTACCTAAAGGGCAACTACACTTTTGTAAACAAAAAAAAAAAAAAAAAACCCCATATATATACATACACCATATAAATACATATACAATTGCTGCGTAAGCCATAGTGTAATTTAATGCTATCAAAAGTTACCTTTCCTTTTCAATCTTCAGCTGCTGTAATTTCCTGTTAAATTTACTGCAATATGGAAACCATGTACAGAACACCCCCAGAAATGTAATTTCCTGCTTATGCGATTGGCTCACTGATTTTCCCAAAAGTCTGCACTTTTAAGATACAAGTCAGCTTTGAGGCACACCCTGCAATAGGAATTTTAGTTTTGGTGAGATAATCTTCAAGGGTTAAATGCTTCTAAAGGGATGCAGACACTACTGCTTTTCTCATCAAAACATAAAAATGCACCAGCTGATTATAAAGAACCAGACCCTTCCAATCAGAATCAGTATCCAAAGGACATAATAGAACAAACAGTTATTTTGTTATAGTAGAAAAAGGTAGGACTCTCCAATAAAGTTTTTGAAACTCCCTAAAATGTACATTGGTCACCCAGAGGAGATGGCTCAATGGAGTTACTCTTTAAAATTAGTTTTAGGTGGACAGACTCTAAATAAATAAACCTGAAAGACAAAGGCATAATGAGCTAGTACGCATCGCATACTAGCTCATTATGAAATACTTACCTTAGAACGAAGCCCCAGCAGCGTGGCCCTCTCACTGGTAACACGACTGAAGCCATCTTACTTTTGTGTTCGTGTCATCCACCCATCAGATTGGCCAGAGCTGCGATGATGTCACTCCTGTGCATGCGCACGGGAGCTGCTGTTTGCGGCACAGGGCTCCGAAGGAACGGCACGGGTGGCCGTTCCTTTAGAGCGCATGCGCCAATGATGTCATCGGCTGCATGTAATGTAAATATCTCCTAAACGGTTTAGGAGATATTTACAGTATCTATAGGTAGGCCATATGATAGGCTTAAATATAGGTAAAAACACTACTTTGGGGGTTTACAACCACTTTAAGAACCTGACAAATGCAGACCAGAAACAGTATTTTAAAACACTGTCTAATGGTGAGGCTGGGCAATAAGCTGAAACATATGTATTAATCAATAATAGAATTATCTAACCCTCATAAAACCTTCATAAGGGTTGTATGTGAACGTTTATATCAAAAGGTATAATTCTATCCAGATATTCTATATCCAGAGAGTATATTTGGATTTTATCAGAGGTCTGGGGTGTCCCAGTTGCCTGAGCGATTGCTGAGACCAAATTGTATGAAAATCATAAACGTCTACATAGGCTAAAAGGGTATATAACGGCATATGATGCGATGTAGCAGGTACCACATACGGTCATATTCCGTGGCCTGTTGACTATGTGCAAAGCTTGTAATGAGGCTCATTATACCTGGATATTTGTTGCTGTGAGCATGAGTATTGGCAGGAGAGTCGGGGGTTAATGCCCGGGTTTCATCCTGGCTTATATATATATTTTGTATTGAAATGCTGGCCATTCAG
>NC_138773.1:77721584-77831584 GCF_965119305.1 Pelophylax lessonae
TATCCTTATTATCACCACCTGGTCTGTGGGACTTCCTCTTGGACTCCTTTTCTCTATATGGACTTTCATCTATTGAGTAATTTATGGAACTACATATAGTTTGTATGGACTCACTTTTATCTTAAGCTTTTGCTGAGATTGAGATTACTGTGTCAAGCGCTGTATACCCTGTTTTTATTCTTAGTATATTAACACCCATGTGTCCAACTGCTATCCAAACTAGAAGTGGCTTGCTGCACATGTATCAACGTCTTGTCCTCTCCTGACCATCCAATGAAAGTAGAAAACCATAACTAGGTAACAGAAGGACCATCAACTGTCAAAAATAACTATGTTGTATGTGAAAACAATGTCATTGGAGACCACTGTTATGGAACAGGGCACCCCTGAGCAGGTACCTCCGTTGACAGATGCTCCTAGTGCTTTCCGAGGGCTCCAAGCACTCCACCAGACACCGTAAGCACTTCAGACTCCACGAACCGCCGCAGCTTGGTTAGGGTCTTGGCATCTCCTACCCACCCTGGACCAACGACAAGGCTCCAGGTTCCTGTGGGTGAACCTCTCTTTCCCCAGAGAGTGCAGCAGAACAAGCTCTTACACAAGCTCTTACAAGAGCTTAGTGATTCTCTAAGGGAGTATGGAAGACCATAGCAATCCCTGCAGCAGATTCCCCCAATAACGAGACAAAGCTCCGAGATGAGGGTAAAACAGGAACAACATCAACATTTATTGGAAGAACACAGCACACTTTTATACAGAAATTGGAACATCCTTCCCCCAACAACCGCTTTCCCATTGGTCAATTGTAAAGTACTTGCAGTTCCCAATAAGGTCCTCTCCAGCCCATGCAAATGAGGACTTGAAAATGAGTCAACAGGGATTGGTCAGATATCTTTGACCAATGCAAGGAGACAGAAGCCCCAGGGGGCAATCAATGTACACAATAGTCAGACACAGAACAATGGTTCCCTAACGAGCCCTCAATACACATTACTCTTGAGTGTCAATAGACAGCCCGTCTCCTCAGAACTTCCTGTAATGCCCATATTAGGAGTTGACTTCCTGTTCCTTACAGTTTACAGGAATACGTTTTAGCTTCCAGGATAGAGGCAAGACTCCATTAGCCACATGTTTAAAAAAACACAAAAAGACACAAAAATGCATAACTCCCAGTCTACTGAACAGAACCCCCACATTCAACCCATCCCCAGATAGCCTGGATCTGAGCGCTCAACATATCCAAACAGCGCTCAGATGCCACAAACACAGTCAAATTGCCATGGTGTTTATGTTTAGCATGGGCTGATGAGAGGGTCCATAGTCACATTGCAGGAGGCGAGCAACCAGGCTTCTCCAACGCCCAGTGGCGAGATTGGTCTCGTCACAACCACCAATGCAAAAAATCTGAAGAGACATGGACAATTTATTACAGGGCAACAACAAACATTAAAAAAATACTAAGAACACATAAAAATAACACCAAATAAATAAAACATTTACAATAAGTCACAAAACAAAAATAATAAAAGAAGATAATAAAAAAAAAATAATCAAAAGGTATTCCTAGGGGTTGATTTACCAAAACTGGAGATTGCAAAATCTGGTGCAGCTGTGCATGGTAGCCAATCAGCTTCTAACTTAAGCTTGTTCAATTACATTTTGACAAAACAATCTTAAAGCAGAGCTTCGCCAGATTTTGCACTCTCCAATTTTAGCAAATCAACCCCATAATGTAAATAAATAAACAAAAAAAAGTATGCGAAAACATTAGTCTACTGGTAAGAAGCATGCTAAAAACAGATTTATGTTTGGACCCCAGGCCTCACGGTATGCAGATTGAGTATCCAATAGGATTCTCTTTTTATCAGTATTCTATCCCTGTGACTGCCACAGTTAGATGTGGGAATATGATCAATGATCATGGCATGTAATTTGTGGATTTGATTTTGTTCTTCAGCAACATGTACGGCCACAGGCTTATCTCTGTTAATCGGTTTCTGCAGACAGTGAAGCCCAAGAACCTCTCAAATATTGCTCCTATGCTTCTAAAATCTATATTTAAACATTCCTGGGGTTTTACCAATGTATACCAATTTCAATAGATATATAAAAATATATATTAATAACTAATCATTTGTGTCCTGTGTAAGGATGAGAAAAAAAATGGCCCACAGATTAAAGCATTAGAAATGGTACAATTCATTGCACTTTTGACAACCTTTCTTATCTGGAATTCTAAAAGTATTTTCTAATTTTCTATCTCTGGGATCTGCCCTAGTAAGAAGATCCCTCAAATTATACTTCTCCTGTAAGTATGTAAAGCAGGTTTCTTTATCTGTGTACATAGTTCCCCTTTGCCTGCCATGATGTATTCATGTCTGTTCTTTATCTTTTTGATGAGTTCAAACCAAAAATTGTGTTTTCGAACAAAAAGAACCCAGGTGTTGTGTTTATTGCTTTGTACAGGACTGTCACTCCTTTCAAGGGCCCGTGAGAATGCCTTTTTTAGAATCCATGGGGGATAACCTCACTTGGAGAACTTACTGTATTTTTCATTGATTCAGCCTGTACTGTCCTGTCTATGGGGTTAGAATAAGTTCTTAAGATTCAAACAAAACGGACGTTGGGGGATTTTCCCGAAAGAAGATTGGGATGTGAAAAGAAAAAGTGTGTAACAGTGTTCCTATCAGTGGGTTTAGAGACGTCATTCTCAACCAGGGTTCATTGAATCCCTAAGGTTCCTCTAGAACCCTAGGGTTCCAACCTAGATTTTCCTTATCTGGTACCAGTTCTCGCTATACTCAGTAAGTTCTTCTTGCTCCAATGGTGGACCATCACTCACATGCCCTTGCCTTAAAGAGGATCTCTCTCAATAAGCATTCACTATTTTCAATCCTTATGCTGCCAGCATCAGTAAATAGGAGGTATATTATTATTTATTGTTTACGTGTCTTCAGTTGCTTCCTGGTTTCTGGCCCAGGACAAAATTATGTCATAGATCCCTTGAGTCTTCTGCATTTTTTTCCTTTCATCTGGAGAAGAAAAGGAGGTGTTTTCTCATGTAAGCACACCCTCCTGCATGCATGCATGCTTGAGCCAAGAGCAGATGGATTCCAGAAAGTAAATGCGACATTAATCATGTCCTTACTCAAAATAGCCATGGCTAGAGTTACTACGGGGGTGTTTTTCAAAGTGATTTCTCAACAAAATAAAGCATGGAAATATGGATGGATGAGTTTTTTTTTTTAATATTAAAGATGAATTACTGTATATACTCGAGTATAAGCCGAGTTTTTCAGCATGTTTTTTAATGCTGAAAAAGCCCCCCTCGGCTTATACTCGAGTCACTGGCTCACTTACTTTTTAAAAATGGCGCTGCCCGGCGCTGACATGTCACCGCGCATGCGCTGTCTGCAGGGGAATAGCCGTACGTGTACAGGCTTTCCCGAGCATCGGCGGCACATGCGCGGTGATGTGTTGGTGCCGGGCAGTGCCATTTTTAAATGTAAGGCGCCTCAGCGACAGGTAAGTGAGACTCCTCCACAGCCCCTGCATTTCCTCATGCGGTGCATTCTCCTGTACCATGCTCACAGTATTGCATCTCCTGTGCCATGCCTGTACCTACTGTGCCATGCCTGTACCATCACCTGTGCCATGCCTATACCATGCCTATTCCATCTCCTGCACCATGACCTGTGCCATGCCTATACCATCACCTGTGCCATGCCTATACCATCATCTGTGCCATGCCTGTACCATGACCTGTGCCATGCCTATACCATGACCTGTGCCATGCCTGCACCATGACCTGTGCCATGCCTGTACCATCTCTTGTACCATGACCTGTATCACGCCTGTACCATGACCTGTGCCATGCCTATACCATCACCTGTGCCATGCCTGTACCATGACCTGTGCTATGCCTGTACCATGACCTGTGCTATCTCCTGTACCATGCCTGAACCATCTCCTGTACCATGCCCACAGCCCTGCATCTCCTGTGCCATGCCCACAGCCCCTATTTTGTGTCTCGTGGTGGTCCAGTTGGGTCCAGTTGGGTCCAGTAGCTGCTGCATTTCCCACCCTAGGCTTATACTCGAGTCAATACGTTTTCCCACTTTTTTGTGGTAAAATTAGGGGCCTCGGCTTATATTCGGGTCGGCTTATACTCGAGTATATACGGTAAATTGTGTTTTCAGGTTGTGGTGCTAAGATATAGTTAAGTTCTGCTTTAGTACACACGGAAGTAAGAAATGGTGCCTCCCAGTGAGGTGATGTATAAATTAAATATTTTTAAATCCAATAGAAAATATAATGAAAAATAAAGAGAAAAAAAAAAAAGTAAATAAGTACGGCTGCCTTCAATTTTTTGGAAAACTCCAAAAAAAAAAGAGGCACAGGCACTCTGCCCTTTCAGTCCCTTATGTTCCCATTTCGGGCGTCGGAAGGACAGACTTCGCCTTTTCACCCTGTTTGATGGTCCTCTCCGGTGTTAACGTTATGTACAAATCTTCAAGATTGTGAGAACTCTTTAGGCTACCCTCTGAAAGGTACCCTTTGCTTGTCTTTATAAACCACTTTTAACCACCCGTTGTTACACTTGCTGTCTACAAGTTACTGCTATTATATTTTTGTACATTTGTTGGTACATTGTATACTTTTATTCAATAAAAAACCTATTGAAAGTAAAGAAAAAAAGAGGAATTTGAGGCGCCGTAAGTAAAATTGCTAGGTGCTAAATAAATAATATAAATGATCAATTAATTAAATAATGCATATATTAAAAAAAAAAAAGTCCATCACTTCATATAGTGCAAAAATTCATCCAGTGTGAAGAAATTCCACCACAGTAGTGATAAGGTGCTTCAACAAGCAAGAGGATTTGCCTTTAAATTCCTCTTTTTTTCTTATAAGTTCTGCTTTAACTCTGGATTTCACTAAACACATTTCTTGGCTTACTCCTGCCCAGGCTTGTACTAAATGTAGATGTATGTACCATTGATGGACCTATGAGGATACTTTTCTGTACCTTCTGTTGATAAATTTATAAAGGAAAAAAATGTAAACTATGTACTGGAACTAAGTCTGGATATGGTCCCAGTGCCTAGTAGATGAGTAGATCAATTCCTCTTCAAGCAATCCCATGAATAATTTATTAAACAAGTCCAAGGTTGAGTACCTGTAGGATTATTTCTATTGGGACTGTTGGAGAGTTGCATGTGAGGAAATGTCTAACCGTTGTCATCCCATCTTCATTTCGAATGGCAAGCGAGGCGCAGTACGCGGCTTGCTGCATGGGATTGTGGCTGCCGCTGTGCATTTTAAATAAAGAAATAACAAAAAATAATAAAATTTGAATATACCTTTAAGCCGCACGCGGCGCGCACGGGTCCTTTAGGCGGGAGAAACGTGACTTTGCGTCATACGGGAGAACACGTGACCTTCTAGAAGCTTCAAGTGATCAAATAGGGCTATATAAGCAGCTGCGTGAGGGCTACGGGCTCAGTCGGTCTAGTACGGCGTAGCAAGCTCCCCTCCCTCCCACCCTGTCGCCAGCACTTTTATGTGGCTTTCACCCTAATTGAAAGGGGGGACTTCTGATTTATTTATTTATTGATTCGCTTGAGTTTTTTATGACTAAGCAATAATTTTATTTGCATATTTATTTGGAGTTTGAATTTATTCAATATTTATTAGAATTTTAGAATTAATAAAGTTATTTGAATTATTTATTTATTTATTTATTTATTAATCCATTATTTATTTATTTATTTATTGATCCATTATTTATTTATTTATTTATGCCAATAAAAGTGCCGCGGCCATTTAACTACCAATTGAATTGTGTTGGGTGTTTTCTTTTATATTAAGTTATATTTACAGTAATAGTGCAGTCTACATTCCCATGCTCTTGTACATCTATGATTGACAAAATGAAATCTGAAGTGAGCTGTATTGTTTTGCAACTTTGATAGAAACTAATCTGTGTCTTTCAAATATGAGGGGCGCCATAACTGGGTTGAAGATAAAAAAACAGAAATTCAGCCAATGGTTGTGTGAATTACTGGGAAGACAGGAAAATCCACATGAATATATTTTGCTACATTATGTCTTATGTGACCCAACTATTCGCAGTACCAATACGTTTTTGTACGTTTTTATGTATGCCTGATGTAAGGTCAGTTTGAATCTGATGTTATGTCTGGGTGTCCCCAAGAAAACTGAACATGCCATAGCACACCATTTTAAGGAGTATTCAATTATCTTTTTTAAGGGATGTAATTGCAGCTCTTTCTTTATTACTGAGATTAGAAACAGTTCTTTTCTGGCTGGCAAGTTGTTTGGTATCTCTCTTTATGGTTTAATAAAAGTTTCAATTGAAGCAAAATTACCTGAAGGAATAAAGGTGCTTTTCAGTTTGACTTGTGCAGTCATTGATCTGGCGGAGTTGCAAAATGAAGAAAAATCTTCCTTAAGTTTTAACTGTGTCTCAAAACTAGAACAGCTCTACATCTAACCTGAAATGGATTGAGATACTTAGTGGAAAAAAAGGGTAATAATTAATTGGGAAGCCTGTGTTTACCTATTGTGAATTGGTGAGTGACTAGATTTATGACTTTGCCCGTTTGCTGGTTTTTTGGTGGCCTCTTGAAAATGGGATTCTTGTTTGAAGGAAAGTGCAATACCTGAAGCCTGAGAGGAATCACAGTGAGAAAAATTGTTCTCACTCTCACTGGAAGTAGGTGGTTGTTTCTTTTGTAATTGATTGGCTCTGAAGTGTCCAGTTAACAGAGTGCTTGAGCTAGTATGTCTTTCCTCTCCATCCTGATTCCTAGGCTTTTTTGTAACCTATATATGACATTGGCAAGTGTAATTTCTTTTCTGACAGAAGCATTGGGCAAGATTGGGGATGGTTCCCTGTGGAATAAGTCAATCACATGGCAGAAATCATTTAGGCATCTAGATGTGGTGAAGACGACTTGCTGACGTTCAAACCGAGCATCAGAACAGGGAAGAAAGGGGATTTGAGTGACTTTGAAGGTGGCATGGTTGTTGGTGCCAGACAGGCTGGTCTGAGTATTTAAAAAACTGCTGATCTGCTGGGATTTTCATGCACAATCATCTCTCGGGTTTACAGAGAATGGTCCAAAAAAGAGAAAATATCCAGTAAAATGACAGATGTGTGGACGAATATGCCTTATTGTTGTCAGAGTGGGTTTGATATGATAGAAAGGCAACAGTAACTCAAATAACCACTCGTTATAACCATTACAACCAAGGTATGTGAACATATGTCAACACATTGAACTTTGAAGCAGATGGGCTACAGCAGCAGAAGACCACACCGAGTGCCACTCCTGTCAGCTAAGAACAGGAAACTGAGGCTACAATTCACAAAGGCTGACCAAAATTGGACAATAGAAGAATGGAAAATGTTGCCTGGTCTGATGAGTCTCGAATTCAGATGGTAGGGTTAGAATTTGGGGTAAAAAACATGAATGCATTGATCCAGCCTGCCTTGTATCAACAGTTCAGGCTGTTGGTGGTGGTGTAATGGTATGAGGGGATATTTTCTTGGTCCACTTTGTGCTCTTTAGTACCAATTGAGCATCGTTTAAACGCCACGACTTACCTGAGTATTGTTGCTCACCATGTCCATCCCTTTTACAGTGTACTCATCTTTTGATGGCTCCTTCCAGCAGGATAATGCACCATGTCACAAAGCTCAAATCATCTCACCACTGGTTTCTTGAACATGACAATGAGGTCACTGTACTCCAATGGCCTCCACACTCACCAGATGTCAATCCAATAGAGCACTTTGGGATGTGGTTGAATGGGAGATTCGCATCATGGATGTGCAGCAGACAAATCTGCAGCAACTGCGTGATGTTATCAGGTCAATATGGACCAAACTATCTGAGGAATGTTTCCAACACCTTGTTGAATCTAAGCCAAGAAGAATTTAGGCAGTTCTGAGGGCAAAAGGAGGTCCAATCGGGTACTAGCAAGGTATATCCAATACAGTGGCCGGTGAGTGTATGTGTATATATATATATATAATTGGGTCATTTACATTTTGTCACCTTGATAAAGGGGATCTCGCGGTTTTCTAAATGGATTGCGGTCATGGGACTTTGGCTGCAACTTTGACATGGTGCCTTTTTCTCTACACTTTAAAGGTATTTTATTAATAGAACACAAAAAAAACACAGATAACCGTCCGATACAGATAAAGGAGTGCAGTAAAGGGGGAACAAAATATTTCCAAGAATCACACAGATACAAGTACTGGTCTGCAAAGCAAAAAAAAAACATCAGGTACAGTATCACAATCACAAGACACCCTCCTTGACCCCCTCCACTCCGCACCTCCCCCTCCCATCAGAAAACTCCCATATTTTGTTCTTTTTTTTTTTCCGTTTTATTGTAGAACCCCTCAAAGATTACAAGGAACAAAGAAAATTTAGCATAACCCTTCACAACGTACATTCTTGCAACAAAGATAAAGAAGAATACAACCCACCGCAGGTAGACACCACCGCCCCCCACCTAGCCCCAGTCACAGCAAGATATACAAAAAGTGAGGTTGTCAATAATGAAGGATAAGACGGCATCATCATCAGCGCAAATGTGCCCCACATCCCCATCCCGAGGACCTAAAGCTCCCTGGACCCCAGAACCGAATCCATCCATGAGGACCAGACCTTAGCAAATTTTTTGTGGAACCTCTAGCTAAATACGTGAGCTTATACATGGGAAGAGAATTGTTGACCAGTTCCACCCAGGCTGCAAACGTAGGTGGAGCATCTTGCTTCCATCGCAGGGCAATCAGTTTCTTAGCATAAAAAAATAGAATACACAGTAGAGTCCTCTGTGACTGTCGAATACCCTCCTCTTACAGATTGCCGAGCAGGCATCTGTCCGGGGAGCAAATATTCGGAAGCGCCAATTTGTCCGCAATAAAGGTACATACCCCCTTCCAAAAGGCCTGGATCAGCGAGCACGACCAGACCATGTGGAAGAAGTCCCCCCTAACCACCTGGCATCGGAAACACAACGGAGAGGTGAGCCTCCCCATCGCGAACAGACGACAGGCAGTGTAGTAAATTCTATGTAAATAATTTAGCTGGATAACCCTATCCCGCAGCTATCAGCCCATGGAACTGAGCACCGAGCAGGTCATCCCAGTCCACCAGCTCCAACTGGGGTACATCCATTTGCCACTTTGCCCGGAGGGACACCATCTTCTCTCCACCATCACCAAGAAGCAAGCCATAGTATCTGGAGATAAGTTTAGTGTGGTCGGGATCTAGTAGTTCCTAACGAGCCAGAGCTAGGTGGACCCCCCGAAGCCCAAACTGGGTTGCCACCGCGTGCCGAAGCTGCTGGTACAGAAACCAGCACGTCGAGGGAACCCCCAGCTCCGCCCTCAGCTCAGCAAAGGACTTAAACTCACGGTCCCTAAACAATTGATGAGCATATTTTAAATCAAATCCCGCCCACCTTCTGGGAGAGTCCAGCTTATATAACTCCGGTAATCCCGGGTTAAACCACAAAGGAGCATTAGGGGACCCATTAAAGGAGGAACCCCCCACCTTAGCATTACACATATGGACAATCTTATATGACAACCTAAGTATAGCCGCACCCTCCCCCGGATAGGGACCTTTCCTGTACAGAGAGTTCAACAGCGCCTCGTACGATCCCATCACCGCCGCGGATGTGGTAACCGCTGCATTTGGCAGGTCAGGGAAGAACCATGCATGTACATGCGTTAGTTGGGCCGCCAGGTAATAAGCCTGCAGATCCGGCGCCACCAGTCCCCCAGCGTGAGCCGGGAGTCTCAACGTGCCAAGAGAGATCCGCGCCGGCTTCGCCCCCCAAATAAATGAGACCAGTATGGAATCGATACTTGCAAACAACCGCTTGGGAAGATACACCGGCGCTTGCCAAAATAGGTAGAGAAAGCGGGGCAAAAAAATCATTTTAAAGATATTAATTCTACCCATCAGGTTGAGCGGTAATTTTCTCCAGTTGACCAAGGTCTGCTTCAGCCTCTGTATCATCGGAGCAATATTATTATCCACATACCTCTCCACCGGTTGCTGGACGACCACACCCAAGTATCTAAATTTAGTCGCCACCTGGAGGCTGCGCGGAAGCACCAATCCAGAGGCCCGCTGCGGGTCAAAAGGGAACGCCACAGACTTATCCCAATTGACCTTAAACCCCGAGAACCCAAATGACTCTATCACCTCCAAGGCAGCATCCAAGGATTCCCGAGAATCAGCTAAATAAAGGAGCATATCGTCAGCATATAAAGATGTTTTCTCTTCCAAGTCTCCCACACGGCAGCCACGAATTCTCTCATCCCTCCTAAGTAGAGTCGCCAGTGGCTCCAGCGCTAAGGCGAACAGCAGGGGCGACAAAGGACACCCCTGCCGAGTACCCCGGCATACTGAAAATTGTTCCATAACTCTGTTATTGACCCGCAAGCGTGCCACCGGCGAATCATAAAGCAGTTTCACCCACCTGACAAATTTCGGGCCAAATCCCAAGCGACCCAGCACTGTGAATAGATAGGGCCATTCCACCGAGTCAAATGCCTTATGGGCATCCAAGGATAATATCAGTCTAGTGTCCGCTTCAGAAGGTGGAGCTTGCAGGTTGATAAAAAGGCGGCGAAGGTTTATGGCCGTAGAGCGCCCAGGAATAAATCCAGTTTGATCCGAGTGAATGATCTTAGAGATAACAGCATTCACCCTACGGGATAGAACCTTCGCCAGAATCTTAACATCAACATTAATCAGGGATATCGGCCTATACGACTCGCAGTACTTTGGGTCCTTGTTGGGTTTAGGTATCAATACTATCAAAGCCTCTCGAAGAGAGGGAGGGAGGACCCCAGTCTCAAAAGCTTCAGCATGAAGCCTAGACAGTCGGGGGACCAGGGTTTCCGAATAAGCTCTGTACCACTCAATCGGAAAGCCGTCCAATCCTGGTGTCTTATTGGCTGCAAAAGAGGAGATCGCAGCCGCAATCTCCTCAGCGGTAATAGGACCCTCAAGAGACCCACTATCCTCCTCTTCCAGCGTCACCATCAGGATATCCCTCAAGTAAGAGTCCAGATCCTCCTCAGTATATTCGGCCCTAGAGGAGTACAAGGACCTAAAAAAAATCTAAAAAGGCACCCGCTATCTCTGCACCTTCCGTACATAGCCGGCTCTGACCATCATACACACCAGCAATGGCCGTGACCGGATGTTCAGAACGAGAGATATACGCCAAAATCTTACTATTTTTATCACCATATTCAAACACACGTTGCTTTTGGTAGAGTAATTTTTTTGGGGTCTTTTCTACTAAAACAAGATCTAGTTGCCGGGCACTGTCCCGCCACAAGGAGTAATTATCCGAGGAGGGGTTTTTAATGTATTCCATTTCAGCCTTAGTCGCCTTCGATTGGAGGGATTCCACCCGTCAGGCTCTGTCCTCCCGCAGCTGCTTAATCACACCAGCCACTGAGCCCTGCATGGTAGCCTTAAAGGCATCCCATACCATGGCCCCAGAAGCCGTCTCCTGGTTGACCAGCCAGAAGTGAGCCATCTCCTTTGCAGTGATAGTAGAAAAAATTTCCTCATTGAGCCACAGGGGGCTCAGGCGCCACAGTTTATAACCAATTGAGGAAGAGAGGCCAAGCCTAATCAGAATAGGAGAATGGTCCGAAACGGCCCTGGGCAAGTAGGAGACAGACAGTAATCTCGGGAGCAGATCATGAGAGACCAAACAAAGGTCCAGCCTGGAGAGGGTCTTGTAGGATGCCGAGTAGCAGGAATACTCCCTACTACTCGGGTTCCTCCATCTCCAGCAGTCCACCAGCTGGTATTTTCTGACCGAAGCCGCCAGCGAGGAGGAAGCCGAGACCTCACCCGGGTACCTATCAACAGCAGGGGACATCACCGCATTAAAATCTCCCGCTATCAATAAGGGTCCCTCAGCCACCTGCAATAGTTGAGCCATCACCTTGTCCCAGAAGGCCAGAGTGAATGGGGGCGGGACATAAACAGATAAGAAAGTATACACCACATTATCAATTTGCAGTAAAACAATGACATAGCGCCCATAGATGTCAGTAACAACATGTTTCACCGAGCATTTAAGTGAGCGGGCCACCAGTATGGATACCCCTCGGGCATGAGTAGAGAACATAGAGTGAAATCCATGTGCCACGAATGCCCTCTTAAGGGCCAGAACCTTGGATCCGGTTAAGTGCATTTCCTGTAAAAATATGATATGGGGGGTATATTTTTGCATATAATTAAATACCAGGGCTCTCTTCACTTTGTCATTAAGCCCCCTGACATTGCAGGAGAGTATATTCAGAGTGTCTACCGCCATGGCATAAGAAAAAACAGTCCCAGTCCAGGGGATCCTCCCACTGATTGGCCAGCAGGGGGCAGCGCAGCATCCACCGCGGGGAGTATTTGTGCCCAAGAAATAATGAACATAAGAAGTACCTGTGAAGGGTGAAAACCAGTCCCGAACAAAAACAGTGAAACAAAAAAGAAACCCCAACCCCCCACCCTGCTCGATGCCCCAACTTGCCCGAGCTTGAACCCCAAACCAAACCAAGTAAACAAAGTAGGTGGAGATCCGGTCATAAGAAGTATTCCTAGTGTGCCACCATATAGTCAAGCTTCAGTATAGTTACCAGCCGGGGTACATGGTCAGGATAACTCATCCCTGAGGCAGCAAAAGTAATCCACGGCACAGACAGCATCCCCAACATGTAGACAGTACCACAAACCAGAGGAAGGAGGGGGCAGACCCCCACCCTCCTATGTTCTTACGCTCTGCCCAAGGAGTCCAGCCATTGATCAGCCTCCGCAGGATCCACAAAGAATTGTGTCTTGCCCCCACACACCACACGCAATTTAGCAGGATATAACATGCTGTAGGGTAGTTGCCTTTCTCTGAGACGCTTCTTGATATGAACAAACGCTGCTCTCTGCTTCTGCGTACCCGCTGAGAAATCTGGGAAGATGGTAATGACCGCATTGTTAAAGCGGAGCTCCGGCAACTCGCTGGCCTTTCGCAAAGCCACATCCCTGTCTCTATAATGAAGGATCCTTGCCAGTAAGGGTCTAGGTCTGGCTCCTGGGGCCGGGGCCTTAAAGGGGACCCTATGAGCCCTTTCTATAGCAAAAAGTGATGAGAAAGTATCTGGGCCCAACGCCTGTTTCAGCCACGTTTCCACAAAAGCCTCAGGATTCCTGCCCTCAGCCCCTTCAGGGAAGCCCAGGAAGCGGAGACTATTGCGTCTCAGGCGGTCCTCCATGTCCAGACAGAATCCAAACAGGGAAGACCACTCCAGGTGAGTCTGGGATCAGGTGCTGGTCGGATACGCAATCCAGGATAGCTTCAAACAAAAGGAATGACCGCACTTCCGAAAAATTTCAAAGAAAGGAGTGTCTTTATTCCACATCAATCGAATTGGCAAATACACACTGTGAGTGCAGGACAACCGGTGGACGCGTTTCACGACTGGATATGTCGCTTATTCATCGCTTATTCGCTTATGATGAATAAGCGACATATCCAGTCGTGAAACGCGTCCACCGGTTGTCCTGCACTCACAGTGTGTATTTGTATTTGCCAATTCGATTGATGTGGAATAAAGACACTCCTTTCTTTGAAATTTATCGGAAGTGCGGTCATTCCTTTTGTTTGAAGGTCCTCCATGTCCCCCAGCTTGGCCGCCTGAGCCTTCTGTTCCGCCTGTATGTTCCTAAGGGCTGCAGGGAGAGGGAAAACATCATCCTCCACCAAGCTTATGCGCTGTTCAGCAGTGGTGACCCTTTGCCTAAGCTTCTGGACATCATCCTTAAGGAGGGAGAAGTCCACCCTGAGAGCGTCAATGTAGGACGTGAGGGAGGTCTGGCAAGACTTAATAGCGTCCATTATTTGGGACAGGGAGGGTTCAGGTACCTGAGAAGAGCGTGGATCCGCAGGCTCCGCTCCCCGCTGGGGACCCGGTGAAAGCTCCGGCCACTCCGGACTGTCTCCCAGCCAGGATGCTTGAGTGTCTGCAGCGAGCGTCCCGCTCGTGTGAGAGGATCGGGCGCCATCTTGGGCCTGCACCGAGGGACCCGGATCGCGGTCTGCGGGGGACATCGGTCTGTCTCTGCCGTACTTCACCATGTCAGGCGGATGGAGGAACCGTCAGGGAGTTGGAGGAGGTAAGTAGCAGGCGATTTAACTCCCGGATGACACAGGATTAGGCACAGGATTATCTGTCGGCAGCGGAGCTAGGAGAAAACGCTCCTCACATCCCGGAAGTCAGCCACGCCCCTTTTTCTCTACACTTGATTTATACAGTACCACTGTTTTGCCATGCAAATTTTTATTTTTTATTTTTGTATAGGAGTAAGGGTTCAATCACACCAGGTGTGGTGAGACCGCATTGGGCGACTATTTCAGCGTGTTCACCTCCTCTGCAAGACAAGATAAAATGCCTTGTCTCCGGTGTGGTGGGTTCACACGACTGCATTGCGGTGGTGTGCATGCATGCAGTACCTTTTTTTCTAGCACAGTGCAGGTCACAGCACACCGGCTGATATAACTTTATGAAATGTCACTGAAAATGTTCCGGTATCAACACTGTGCTGGTCTGACCAGACTGCACCACATACCAGCACCTGAGCTGCATTCCAGCTACTGCTGTGAATGAGCCCTAAGGTTAGGTTCACCCTTGAGCTTCTTCAAGTTCTCTTGCTCATTTTTTAATATGCATTCAAGCCTTGCGGACTTCAGCGTTCTTGTTTCAGCCAATTGAAATCTATTTACAGAAGGAGAGGCAAGAAATTGTGTGAAAAACATACATTACGTGTATTTTTCAAGTGATGCTATTGAAGTGGACCAAAAACATGTGACTCTACCCCTTCGAGCTTCGAGCACCAAGATTCAAGCAACATGATGGTCATATTTGAATATAATGGTAATCGTGATGATCTCTCAGGTGTGTACCTAGACTTAGTTCCAGGGCTTTTTTTTCTCAGAGAATAGGTGCAGGAACTCCCCCTTTTCCAAGTCACCCCTTGTCTCTGCCCCCTACCCACCTCCGAGCAGATTCCTTGGTTTCATCCCCTGCCCACCTCCCAGTACTGCCCTTTTAGACAATACAGGACCAAGTATCATTTTGTGGTCCTAAGTGATTTGTAATGAATTTGGTAATTATAACAAGAAAATCAGTAAAATAGATCCCCTGCAACCAGTAACAATAGACCCCCTAACAACAATGGACCACCCACCACAAAATCCCTCCCCCCCCCCCTCCTAGCAACAATAGACTTCTGGCAGCAACAAAAGATCTCCCACAGCCAGCATAAATAGACTCTCCGGCAGCCAGCAACAATAGACCAACAGTAGATCTTTCCCAACAACAATTGACCCCCCAGCAATATAAGACCCACCCCCACCAACAATAAGTCCCCCACCAGCAATGGTAGACCTCCTCAGCAACAATAGACCCCCATGCAAAAGTAGATCCCCTCAAGCTAGAATAGATCCCCAGCAGTGAGCATTAATAGACCCTGCATCAACACCCCAGCACCCCTTGCCATTACATACAGTTAGTGGTGGAGGTGTCGGAACTGCGTCCCCCCGCATTCCCACTGAAAAAAAGCCCTGCTTATTACAGTAAGGTTTATTCAACAAATTCCTTACATGTCATAATATACAGTAGCAGTCTTTCAAAGTTCCTCCTTTACCTTTAAAAAGAAGTCCCTAAGCTCCAGTCAAGTGACTTTGCCTTGGCTGATATGGTACCATCGGTCTGCTGCAAGCAGGAGGAAGCAGGGCTGGCCCTACCATGGGTCCAAACAAAAATTCTCCTGCGCTTAGGTGGTATGTAATGAAGGATAAGAATTCTTGTATGGTCTTGGTATTGTGACAGGAAGTCAGGTAAATCTGGGAATGTAGTCACAGGAAGGAGATACATTCCCACCTGCTTTGAAAAATTCACTGATACTATAGGGTGTTGGCTGCAAAAAGAGCCAGCAGGAAGTTGAAAACCATTCAGCTGTTCAGAATGAGGAGATCAAGGCCTCTATAATTTGTCCAGAGAAAATCTATTGAGTGCTGCCTCCTGTCGCCGTGTAGGCTGGGAGAGGAGGACAGACATACGTGTACCTCCCGACGCCGTGTGGGCATGGGAGAAGGACTGCTGCCGCCTGTCGCCGTGTGGGCTGGGAGAGGGGGACAGTCGGATGTGTGCCTCCCGACAAGCTGGTGAGCATGGGAGAAGACCCCCTACAGCGATGTGAAGCTAAGGAGGGTAACCACGAGTGAAGACGTCTCAAAGGTGAGAAGACAAAGTGTTCCATGTGAAGAGTGTGAAGAGTAAAGGATCCTGTTATAAATGAACATGTGCTGTGTGAAAGAAAACAAAGGGACATGTTCAATGGACAATGTTTGTGCTGTGTGAAAAGCAAACAAATGGACATTTGAGTGTCTGCTGTAGGATCAGCAGTGTCGGCCCAACAGTAGGTTGGGAAGACTTCTTAGGTAGGTTCCAGCGTGAGAAGGTAGCCGCCCACAGAGGCAAGGATTTATTTTGTCTTTTATTTTATTTTGGCTGTTTTGACGCTTGCAATTATGTGAAGTAAATTGCATGAATAAATCAGTCTTGTTTTCAACCTCTGCTCGGCTATCTCTCTGTGAAAACGCACCCCCAAAGGGGTCACCCATACGCCTACCACCGAGCTAATCCCTTACATATGGTGGAGGATGCGGGCATAAGCAGAGATCCCTGCAAGGAAGTGCAAATGTTTGATGAACTTTATCTGGTGCATGAGATTGCACAATCTATGTGTGCAGGAGAGAAGATCCTGACAGAAAAAAAAAAAAAAAAAAAAGTGTTTTAAAGAGACAGCGGTCTCAAAATTATTTGATGAACTTTGTTGTGTCTGGTGCAAGTGACTGCACAAACTGTGTGTGCAGGAAAAGAGATCTTGCAAGAGAGAGAAAAACTACATGTGTTAAAGAGACAGTGGTCTGAAAATTTTTTGCTGGACTGTGAAAAATTTGTGGAGTTATTGAAGATGGGGCGATCCAAACGCCTGAAGAATGCAAAGATAGATGAAATGAGAGACCGGATTCTATGGATGGAGGGGATGTTACCGTCTGAACCAGCCCCATCCATGCCTAAAGAGAGTCTACTAAAGAGGAAGGTTGTTGTCCCTAGCAACACTGATGAAACTGCTATGGAGACGCAGTGTGCTCAGATGAAAAGTAAACTCAAAATGGGGGAGATGCTGAAACAACGGAGCTTTGCAGCTCAACAAAAGGCTCATCAAGAGAGCATGGCAGGCTGGAAACAGAGACGCCAGCAGCCAATGGAGGCCATCGGTTTGGAGGAAACCGAGTATGTGTGCAGGGCTGAGTTGGATGCCTTGCAACGGAAAATGGAAGAAAAGGAACAAGCCTTGGAATTGCTTAAAATGGAGCATAGAAACTTGCAGGAAATGAATGAACTACTCAAGTCTCATGTGTTACAGTGGGAAGAATCCACTGCTCTTCTTTTGGTCGAGTTGCAAAAATGTCAAGACACTATAAAGGAGAAAGATACCATCCTCATGGAAAAGGAAATTGAAATTCAGACTTTGCAGAAGCAAAGCATGTGTGAAATGTTGGAGTTGCGTAATCAGCTGGAAAAAAGTCTTCAGTGTTTGGAAGCTACAAAAATAGACCTGCAGGAGTCGCAGGAACAGAATGTTGCTCTGAAAGCGACATTGTCTCTCAGCGACAAAGAGAAAAGTGAAAGAGAGGCTAAATTACTGAGTACTGTGTATGAGCTCACCACTTTGAGCAATGTGATAGATGAATTACGTGCAGACTGTGAAAGTTGGAAAGGTGAAGCCCAACGTTTCCAGCAGCAGTTAAAGGAGAAAGAAGCCTGCGTGGCAGAATTACAGTCTCATTCCCAGAAACTAGCCAATGAGGTGAAGGCTCTTATGCAGGGAAAAGGAGATTGTGAACATAAGAGGGAAAAAGTAGAGGCACAGCTTCTGGAATCGCAAGTCAAGGTGTCAGAAGGTGACCGATTGTGTGCTAAGCTGTCAGAGAAGGCAAACCGACTGCAGGTTGAGTTGGACAATGTTACAAATCAGCTTTCTCAAGCAGACAGCAAATCTAGAGAAATTGCGGAAGATTTTTCTATCTTGGAATCGCAGCTGCAAGACACGCAGGAACTCTTACAGGAAGAGAGGTGTCAAAGGCTGAGTTTTAGCACAAAGCTCAAACAAATGGAAGATGAGAAAAATGGCTTCCTGGAACAATTAAAAGAGGAGGCGGAAGCAAAGAAAAACCTATCAGAGCAAGTCGCAACATTGCAAGCTCAGATAGCGGATATGAAAAAACGCATGGAAGAAAGCGTTGGTTCATTACAGTGTGTTGAAGATGTGAAAAAGAAGTTTGATCAGATGCTTGGTGAAGAGAAGACTGTGTCTGCAAAATATGCAGAAGAACGCGCACGTGCAGAAACGGAGGTGCGTGATAACGAGAGCAAAGCCCTGTTCTTGGCTCGCTCTTTGGAGGAAGCTCTAGAGTGTAAGGTTGAACTAGAAAGAGTTAACCAACAGCTGTGTACAGAAATGGAAGATTTGGTCAGCTCCAAGGATGATGTTGTGAAAAGCGTTCAGGAGCTAGAAAAGTCTAAGCGAGCCTTAGAACAGCAAGTAGAAGAGATGAAGATTCCGTTGCAGGAACTGGAAGAGGAATTCCAGGCAACAGAGGATCTGTCCCAAAAAGGGGATAGTGTGCCTGATGCAGTTTTTAAAAGGATCAGTGTTTTGGGGTCTGTCCTGAGTGAGCCTCAGAAATGTGATGACACGTGGCTTGAATCACCCCTTTGGAATAAACCGTTCCTTCAAAAACTTCAAGCATTGGAAAATGTATCATTAGAGCTTCAGCAAACAAAAGAGTTGTGTAAGAAATGTGATGATTTCTCAGTTCAGGCTGAAAACCTAGTGGAGAAAACTAAGGCTGTTGGTGAAAACGTGAAGCAAATGAATTTCAAGTGCCTTTCAGGGAGTGTTTCCAAAATGGAACTGGTGAAAGACGGGTGGCAGAAGTTTGATCGTGATCTTGAGATGCATTCCATGTGGAATTCAGATAGAGAAAAGGAACTAGGTGACTTTGAGCGGTCAAATAGTTCAGCAGAAAGTGCATTGAAGAAACCTGTAAAAGAATGTGTTGCAGTTCCATGCTTCTTCACTGATGCAGAGAGGAGGTCTATAATGGATACCACCCAGATCGCTGGGTTCAACTGTGTTGTTGCCTTTAACCCCTATGTTGGTGGAAGGAAAGTTGATGATGTTCTGGTTGGCTACTTCTGTGAAGAGTTTGGCAAGAAATATAAACTGAATATCAAATCAAATAGTAGGCCTTTACTGCGACTCGCTCAGGAGGGCGAAAAGTTTAAGAAGTTGATGAGTGCAAATGCTTCAGATCTGCCTATGAATATGAAATGTTTGAATGATATTGATATCTCTGGGAAAAGGAACAGGGGTCACTTTGAAGAAATGTGTGACAGCCTGTTGTCTCAATTGGAAAATCCTCTGCACAGCATCTTAGAGCAAGCAAAGCTCAAGAAGGAAGATCATTCCCTTTTACAACAAAAAGTCAATGATTGTGTACAGCTGTATGGAGAGGCAACTCAAGTCACAGAGGGATGTCAAGAGTCCCTACTTGGAACAAGCCTTAGTGAAGCAAAGGTTCTCAAAGTTTTGTGGAAAACATTTATGGATTGCAGAGAGAGGCGTCTTAAGAATGTTGAAGACATTAAGACTAGCCCAATTGAGTTGCCTATGGATCACGGTCCTCCATGGTGGATTGGACAGACGGTTATGAGGGACAAGCTGTCTGACATTTATGAGAAAGCTGTCAATGAAGATGACAGAAACGAGAAGGAGCAAAATTATGCCAAAAATGCAGTTGAAGAATGTGTATATGAGATGAGAGACAAACTGTGTGGCATTTATGAGAAATCTGTCAGTGAAGATGACAGAAACAGTTTCATCCGGAAGCTTGAGGATAATAGGAGGCTTATCAGTGAGTCAGCAGTGCCTGACACATGCGTGCCTGGAAATATGTGTCCCAACCCTAGGGTTGAAACAAGAGGGGGGGGTATGTGACAGGAAGTCAGGTAAATCTGGGAATGTAGTCACAGGAAGGAGATACATTCCCACCTGCTTTGAAAAATTCACTGATACTATAGGGTGTTGGCTGCAAAAAGAGCCAGCAGGAAGTTGAAAACCATTCAGCTGTTCAGAATGAGGAGATCAAGGCCTCTATAATTTGTCCAGAGAAAATCTATTGAGTGCTGCCTCCTGTCGCCGTGTAGGCTGGGAGAGGAGGACAGACATACGTGTACCTCCCGACGCCGTGTGGGCATGGGAGAAGGACTGCTGCCGCCTGTCGCCGTGTGGGCTGGGAGAGGGGGACAGTCGGATGTGTGCCTCCCGACAAGCTGGTGAGCATGGGAGAAGACCCCCTACAGCGATGTGAAGCTAAGGAGGGTAACCACGAGTGAAGACGTCTCAAAGGTGAGAAGACAAAGTGTTCCATGTGAAGAGTGTGAAGAGTAAAGGATCCTGTTATAAATGAACATGTGCTGTGTGAAAGAAAACAAAGGGACATGTTCAATGGACAATGTTTGTGCTGTGTGAAAAGCAAACAAATGGACATTTGAGTGTCTGCTGTAGGATCAGCAGTGTCGGCCCAACAGTAGGTTGGGAAGACTTCTTAGGTAGGTTCCAGCGTGAGAAGGTAGCCGCCCACAGAGGCAAGGATTTATTTTGTCTTTTATTTTATTTTGGCTGTTTTGACGCTTGCAATTATGTGAAGTAAATTGCATGAATAAATCAGTCTTGTTTTCAACCTCTGCTCGGCTATCTCTCTGTGAAAACGCACCCCCAAAGGGGTCACCCATACGCCTACCACCGAGCTAATCCCTTACAGTATGCACCACTCTAGGTCTTGCTGCCCCCTCTGGACCAAGGGTATCCAAAATATACTGAAAAACAACAACAAAAGAAGGGCTCCATTGGACCCAGGCAGGACTTTGAGAGGGGCAGTAAATTGACTTCTTGTTATACCTAAAGGGTTTCACATGTACTGTTACTTTAAGGCTGGCTCCACCCAGGAGTGAACATTTTTTTTTCCAGTAGTTTTGTTTGTGTGTCATCAGTTTGCGGG
Organism: Pelophylax lessonae; assembly: GCF_965119305.1. Taxonomy (NCBI): domain Eukaryota; kingdom Metazoa; phylum Chordata; class Amphibia; order Anura; family Ranidae; genus Pelophylax; species Pelophylax lessonae. The sequence goes on from NC_138773.1 coordinate 77,742,846, forward strand.
GCATTACGGGAGGCATTTCCCCAGCTCATACTGACGCCTGTAGTGCAAACTGATGAGTATGAGGAGGCAGAGAGTCTCCTCTGCTCCGGGGAACATCCCTCACGTAATCATGGTGTGCGCAATGACGTCAGACATCAGCGCACTCCATCTCACGCAGGGCAGGTTGGATCTTCTAGGGCCGCGGGTGCGGCAGACACAGGAGTGACATGAGGACTGAGGACAGACAGCGGATTTTTGGTGGACCGGTCCGGTGGTGAGTTATGGAAGAAGATAACAGTATATATAATATTTTCAAAATTTTATATATAATGGATGTGGGGGCCTTTTAGTGGGCCTGAATTTTTTTTATTCTTTTGGAGAGGGGGCAGCATTTGATTCTTGGACCCAGGCAGCACAATGTCTTGGACCAGCCCTGGGAGGAAGCATTTTCCAAGTCTGCTCCCTGGTCTCTCTGATTGTGACATCTCTGAGCCGGCATCTCAGTCCAGTGCCTGAACAACGATGATGCCATCCTTTTGGAGAAAAAAAAAAAAAACAGATGAATGCATTGTCAGGGGGGTGTGCTGTGATCTCTATCATGAGAGATAATAAATACGTGGAGCTTTACACTTACACATTACTTAGAATGCATGCACTTAGCATGAATAAATATAGCTAATGCTAGGTTCACTTTAAAAATAAATTGCTCACTATGTCAAATAAAGATGATATGATCCAGAGGTAGTCCATTCCAAGTGTGAACAACATATTAAGGTCTATTTCCCAATTATAGCTTATTGGAGATAGTGCTGATGTTAGAATATAAAATCAGATAAGACTGCATAAGAGCTGTTTACGTGGAAGTCAGAGCAGCAAATGTACAGAGATGGCAGCAAGCCGCAGTCAGCAAAAGCCTTTTGACAGCATCAACGCATCACTGGGTCATAGGCAGACATATCACCTGTACATAAATAGACCTGTTTATTAAGGAGAAGCAAAGTGCAGTAAACTATACCAACCAATCAGAAATTTCACAGAGTGCAGTACACTAAAAGCAGACTACCGATTATAGATTACTGCACTTTGTGGTTTAACCACTTCAGCTCCGGAAGGTTTTACCCCCTTAATAACCAGATCATTTTTTGCGATTCTGCACTGCGTTACTTTAACTAACAATTGCGCGGTCGAGCGACGCTGTGTCCAAATACAATAGATGTCCTTTTTTCCCCACAAATAGAGCGTTCTTTTGGTGGTATTTGATCACCTCTGCGGTTTTTAGATTTTGTGAAATAAACAAAAAAAAGAGCAACAATTCTGAAAAAAAACCCAATATTTTTTACTTTCTGCTATAAAACATTTCCAATAAAATTTTTTAAAAAATCACATTTTTTTTAATCAGTTTAGACCAATTTGTGTTCTGCTACATGTTTTTGGTGAAAAAAAAATCCCAAAAAGCGTATTTTGATTAGTTTGCGAAAATGTTATAGCGTTTACAAACGATGGGATAGATTTTTGGACCTTTTATATATTTTTTGGTTTTTATTAATAATGGCGACGATCATCAATTTTTAGCGGAACTTCGACATTGTGACGTACAAGTCTGACACTAAGTGACACTTTTTGGGGACCAATGACATTAATACAGTGATCAATGCTAAATAATATGCACTGTTACTGTAAATGACACTTGCAGGGAAAGGGTTAATACTGGGGGTGATCAAAGGGTTAAGTGTAAGCCTAATTGTGCTTGATAACTGGGGGGGGGCTCTGTGACAGGCACACAGAGATCGGTGTTGCAGCTTATCTGAGACACACGATCTCACTGTGCCTGTCTGAAAGGAGAGCCGCCTGCTTTGTTTACATAGGCAGGCGGCTCTCCTGTCAGTTTCCCTGAAGACTACGGGAGGTCAGCTGCAATGGAGCCCGGTCTGGCTCCTGCTGTGTCTAATCACAGTGGGAATGCAGCTCCAGCAGCACACGCACACCGCCAAGACCGCTTGCCCATAATGTATGTGATTATGAGCAGCCGAGCCGCCCTGCCACAGTAAATCTGCATGGGGTGGTCAGCAAGTGGTTAAAGTAGAACTAAAAGCAAAACCTTTTTTTTTCATTTAGGATAGAGTAAGGAGGCTTTTCTTACTCTAGCAGGATGTTAGGCTTTTCTTTGCCATCTGTGTCCCATTGGGTAGAATTCCTTTCGCTTCCTGTCTCATAGCCAAACAGGAAGTGAGAGGAAACCCCTCCAAAGTGAGGGAATCCCTGGTTGTCACCAGAAGTAGTTTTAGACCTAATCTGACCTGACAGTGAAAAGAGAAGCAGCACAAAGACGTGCCAATCTCCCTGTCACTTTGCTTTCTCCTTCTATCAACATGACTGCTTGCTCTGCAGTCCACCTGTATTTCTTCTCCATCCCCCTCTTTGAACTTAATTAGAAGTGGTTGAATCCAGGTTAGATTCAGATACTTTAAAGAGGAGGTAAACTTCCTTTTCTGACTTTTACCTATAGGTAGGTCTATAATAAGAATTACCTATAGGTAGTGTAAATATCTCCTTATTGTGCAGCGTTTAGGAGATATTTACATTGCATGCAGCCAATGACATCACTGGCGCATGCGCTCTGAAGGAACGGCCACCCATCTTTTGGTGGTATTTGATTACCACTGGGTTTTCTTATTTATTTATCAATTTAGGCCAATATGTATTCTGCTACATATTTTTGGTAAAAAAAATCCCAATACCCGTCTAATGGTTGGTTTGCGCAAAAGTTATAGCGTCTACAAACTATGGTATATATTTCTGTAATTTTTATTTATTTATTTTTACTAGTAATTGCGGCGGTCAGCAACTTATATGCGGGACTGCAATATTGCGACTGATAATCGGACACTTACTGCCACTTTTGACACTTTTTTGGGGACCAGTGACACTAATACCGTGATCAGTGCTAAAAATATGCACTGTCACTGTACTAATGACGCTGGCTGGGAAGGGGTTAACATCAGGGGCGATCAAAGAATTAATTGTGTGCCTAGCCAATGTTTTATGACAGTGTGGGAGGTATTTTTACTAGGGGAAGACATAATTCCATGTCCATTCACATGCTGCTCCTCTGAGAGGCAGACAGAGCCAAAAACTATACTCTCTCACTAGCACCTACCTAGGAGGGTGCTACATGTGAATGGAGCCTTAATATTTTCTTGGGGGGCCCTGTCAGGTAGTCTGTAGGGGGCCTCGAGATTTCTATCAGCAGCTCCTGATGGCAGGTGTCACTTCAGAGGCCCGACACATTTTATATCGAGTGCCCCCAGGAATGTATCTACTCCAACGCCATAAGTTTTTAGGAGTTGAATTTCAGCAGATGGAAATCAAAAGTTTGGCTGTCATTTTTCAGGATTTACATCTCTTCAATCCCATGGTCCCAACTCCTTATCTAAAGCCTAATTCTACTTTATCACAATTTGATGAATGTAGGTCACAGTATATTACACCGCCACATAAAAAGCAGAATCAATGTTTAATCATAAAAGTCTAAAGTGTATTCCACAGGGACAATGACAGCGTATTATAGCCTTTATGTGTTAATCAATCCTTGGCTTCAGAACACCTAATAAGGAAGCGTAATGAGAAAGGCCTTATAAAATACAAGAAGAAGCGCCTAGATTGCAATCTTCGGTCATTTCAGTCCAAATGACTACTAAAAAGATTATCATCACAAAACTGTTTTATATATAAACTGTTTACCTCTAATCACGGATTTTAACATCTTTATTTCGCATCAATACAACGTGATGAGGAAAAGAATGCTGGGGCCAAAGGCAGACATAAAACAGAAGAAGTGAGGATGGGACTCCGCTCAAAAAAATTCTGTCTGTATAATAAAAACGACATTTACGCTTAAAGGGACCCTGTCCCCAACTTAAAAGAATCTAGTACTTTAGGTTCTTGCTTTTCTTTAAAAAACAAACCTTTTTGAAGGTATTCTCACATAAAGCAGTATATAACAAAAAATAACCAACAATAATATGGGAAATACTACAAATTACAATGAAGCATCACATAATGCTTTACAAAGAAGTCATCTATCAAGATGTGCATGTAGGCAGTGGTGTATTTAGGTTTTGTGCTGCCCTAGGCCTGACTAAACTTGGGCACCCCTAATTTAAATATGACCCACCCCTTTCTGTAAAGGCCACACCCTTTCCTGTTCATGACCCGCCCTGCCATCTGTAAACCACAGACCACAACTACAGTCTATCAGTGCCCGTCAGTTCAGCCTCATCAGTTCCCATAAGTTCTTCATCAATGCCCATCAGTGCAGCCTTGTCAGTGCTCATCAGTGCAGCCTCATCAGTGGCCACCAGTGCAGCCCCATCAGTGGCCACCAGTGCAGCCTTTCAGTGCCCATTAGTGCAGCCCATCAGTGCTGCCTTATCAGTGCAGCCCTATCAGGGCAGCCCTATCAGCTTTTGTGCTGCCCCCCCCTGCAAAGTGCTGCCATAGGCCTGGGCCTTGTTGGCCTAGGCCAAAATACAGCACTGCATGTAGGCAGGTAGTGATTTCTGCAGCCCCGGAACGTTAGGGGTTAACTGCACTCCTGGGTTATTCTTGGGTCTGACCCTTCAGTTTTGTGTGCTACAAAATAATGAGGGCAGGGCTGCTGATAAGGGGGAACACACAGGAAGGACGGACAGCAGGAGAAACCAGATGTGGACAGGACAGGATGGGGGATCAATGCGCAGGGGAGGGGGGGGGAGGTCACCTACAGGAACTTAATAAAGTCATGTGTATTGTGACACAATGAGTCGGGAGGAGCTGGGTGACGTCACTTCCGGTTTTCGGCCGAGACCGAAAGTTCACATTCAGATACACCATACGATCCAGGGATTCCCGCGGTCCTACTTGCTATTCATCTGCACTAACCTGTAGTGATTGATGAACATCGGCCGGGGCGGTTCGCGAACGTTAACCGCAAACTTTCTCAAATGTTCGTGAACCGCAAGTTCGCGGCGGGCCCCATTGACTTTAATGGGAGGCGAACTTTAAAAACCTTTAGGTCATATTTGCAGCCACAAAATACTTACTAGCTGTGCACAAATTGTCCCAACACATGGACACTGTCATAACAGAAGTATTGCTATTGGAAAAGTTGCCCTAAAATTTTTTTATTTTTTTTTAAAGCAAAATTTTTTATTTTTTTTCCTAAATCAGCCAGAACTGACAGCAGCCAGTAAATACATGTCAAATACATATAGGGTCCATTCACACGTCTGTAAAATGGGTCCGCATCCCTTCCACAATTTGGCGGAACGTTTAAAGAACCATTGATTTTCAATTCCAGTCTGAAAAATTAGGCATTCACAGGATAAAGAAGTAAGTGTCGGCCAGTACAGGCCCCAAAAATTAGCCCACATGCGTTTACCTGACAGGTAAGAACGTTGTATTCTGTGGCTGAAGGTACATTAGGCATTCACAGGATACAGAAGTAAGTGTCGCCCATTACAGGCCCCAAAAATTAGCCCACATACGTTTACCTGACAGCTAAGAATGTTGTATTCTGTGGCTGAAGATACATTAGGCATTCACAGGATACAGAAGTAAGTGTCGGCCATTCCAGGCCCCAAAAATTAGCCCACATGCGTTTACCTGACAGCTAAAAACGTTGTATTCTGTGGCTGAAGGTACATTAGGCATTCACAGGATACAGAAGTAAGTGTCAGCCAGTACAGGCCCCAAAAATTAGCCCACATGCATTTACCTGACAGCTAAGAACGTTGTATTCTGTGGCTGGAGGTACATTAGGCATTGACAGAAAAAATAATTGTCCGCCATGAAAGGCCCCAAAAATTAGGCATTCAATGGACATGAAATGCCTTTTATGCCGCTGTATTTACCGAAGACAAGGACCATGAATTGTGGGTGGATGGCGGTCTGGCGGATATTTGTGGCCTGTCATGAGGAATTGTAATCAAACATGGTCTACTGGTCACATGTGTTGAATTCCTCAGAGATCCATGCCTCATTCATTTTTATAAATGTGAGGTAGTCAACACTGTAATGAGCTAGGCGAGTGCGCTTATCGGTCACGATCCCCCCTGCTTTGCTGAACGTCCTTTCGGACAGGACACTGGACGGGGGGCAAGCCAACAGTTCCATTGCAAATTGTGCAAGCTCTGGCCAGAGGTCAAGCCTGCCCACCCAGTAATCCAGGGGTTCATCACTCCTCAGAGCGTCCACATCAGCTGTTAACCCGATGTAGTCGGACACCTGTCGGTCTAGGCGTTCCCTGATGCTGGATCTGGAGTACAGCTGTCGATGGGCCGGCTGAAAGAATGATTTCATATCTGAAGTGACCAACACATCTTTAAACCGCCCTCTTCTTGCAGGCGCTGTTGGATTGGTACCCGCAACTGTTTCTCTGTGAGTGGAAATTCCTCTGCCAGCGCACGCAAAAGCAGAATGCAGCATTTCTCGAAGCAAGGCCTGGAAGTTCTGCATTCTGACCGCCCTCTGTGATGGTGGTAACATTTCCACCATTTTTTGTTTGTACCGGGGGTCTAAGTACGTTGCCACCCAGTACTGGTCCTTGCCCTTTATGCTTTTTATACGGGGGTCCCCCTTAAAACACTTGAGCATGAAGGCCCCCATTCGCACTAAACTGGAAGCGGTGTAGTGGCCTGGCTCCAGCTCATCATCCAGGATAATGTCATCCTTGTTCTCCTCCCCCCATCCACCGACAACACCAGGGATCCCAGAAAGGTTTAAAGCATGCTCTTCTTGTTCCTCCTCATCCGCCCCGGCACCATCCTCCTCTGACTCCTCTTCAGACTCCTGTTGTTAACTTGTCTCAGATGGAGTAGCACCCCGTGGGAATTCATCCAACATTGCGACTTCCTCATCTTCCTGCTACTGCTCCTCGATGGCTTGATCAATGACACGACGCAATGCACACTCCAGAAAGAAGGCGTAAGGTACGATGTCACTGATGGCGCCCTGGCTGCGACTGACCACTTTGGTGATCTCATCAAATGGCCGCAGAAGTCTGCATGCGTCGCGCATGAGCAGCCACTGGCAAGGTGAAAAAAACCCAAGCTCCCCAGAAACTGTCCTGCCGCAGAGTTCGTACAGGTAGTCGTTAACTGCACGTTTCTGCCCGAGCAGCCTATCAAGCATATACAAGGTTGAGTTCCATCGCGTCGGGCAGTCACAAATAAGACGCCTGACGGGCAGGTTGTGCCTTTTTCCAGAACAACGTGAGGACAGCATGATGGAAGGTGGAGTGGAGGACAAGAGGACAATTGTGAGGAGAGAGGAGAAGGAGAAGAGGCTGGATGTGAGAGCCTGGAGTGTGGCTTTGTGGGTTCTGACGGCGTTGCTCCCACTGGGCTCGGTGATGGGAGTCCAGATGCCTTCTTAAGGCGGTCGTCCCTATATGAGTGTTGGGCTTACCGCAACTTATGCGTTGACTGCAAAGGCTGCAGATGGCAACACTATTGTCAGCAGCGAACACATTAAAAAGAGGGTTATCCGGCGTCATCATTTTTTTACGCTCCAATATTTGGGCCAAGGAAGCCTGCCTTTTTCCAGAACAACGCGAGGACAACATGATGGAAGGTGGAGTGGAGGACATGAGGACAATTGTGAGGAGAAGGAGAAGAGGCTGGACGGTGAGAGCCTGGAGTGTGGCTTTGTGGGTTCTGACGGCGTTGCTCCCAAAGGGCTCGGTGATGGAAGTCCAGGTGCCTTCTTAAGGCAGTCGTCCCTAGGTGAGTGTTGGGCTTACCGCAAATTATGCGTTGACTGCAGTTGGCAACACTATTGTCAGCAGCGGACACATTAAAAAAAGCCCACACTGCCATATGTCGGCATCCTGGGAGTGCCAGATGTGACCGTACATGGTTGATGGCTCGCTCCTGATACATTAGCAGTCTGCTTTGTCCCTCCTGTGCAATGTAACTTCCACCTGCTTCTCCTCTCTATCTGCTGGTCCGTGTAACGCTCTTGCGTTTTTTGTTAGTGAATGGATTTGCAGCTGCAGAATTATTACACTCAGTAGTCATGTAGAGATGTGTTGAACAAACATATCCAACTCTCAGGACTCATCACCGTGCACAGCCTGTTTTATGCAAATATACATACACTCAATATGATGTTCCTGGAGTGATAGGATGTATATGACAGTATAGAGGTGAGAGACAGGCGTTAGAAATGGTGAGCACTCAGTAGTAATATTCAGGAGAGTGGTAGGTGATGATAGGTAGTCTGCAAATAGGTTTAGCAATCATGTATAGTAACAGGTGGTAGGGGACAGCAGATGAAGTATACAAGAGAGAGTAACCTAGTGCAATGATGTAGATGATGGTAGGCTCAAGAGCTAGCAATCTATGAAGTTATGCAGATGATAGGAATAGTGCTTACATAGTAACAGTCCTTAGTATGCAGAGGTAGATAGTGTAAGTTAGTTAGGAAGAAATCCCCTGTGGGGTACTTATCACAAGTTGGGTTAGTAGTAGCAAGGTCCAGTAGCAAGAGAGTGATCCGGTAGCGAGATACAGGATCGGTAGCGAGGTTCCGGTTTTGTTCAGGCAAAGGAATAGCTAGAAGCTCCGGCAGCATAGGACAAGCCTGGTCAAGCATGCGGTTTGAACAAGCAATGAGTGAGAGAAAACCTTCGATTGAAATAGCCGCTCATAGCGGCGCTCGGCGATGATGTCATCGTTCTTAAAGGTGTATGCGTTCCACCTAGTTAGCAAGGTGGGACGCAATATTAAGGTAGAAATAGGAAATAAGGGTACCAAAGGTACCAGAATCTTACAGTACCCCCCCTTAAGGCCGGCTCCGGAAGGCCTATAGCACTGGTTTTTCCGGGTATTTCGAGTGAAATGTTCGTATAAGCCTAGGTGCGTGAACATCAGCAGTATCCAACCAGGTGTCGTCTTGGGGTCCATAGTTCTTCCATCTTATGAGATATTGGAGTCTTCCTCTGTGGATACGAGAATCCAGAATCTCCTTGATCTCATATTCTTCTCCGCCTTCAATTTTTTGTCTGCAGGAGTGTAGGTCACCAAAAAGTTGAATCTTAAAAAGAATAAGGACCATCGTACCTGCCGGTGGGAAAGAGTGTTGTTAGTCTGAAGGTATTGAAGATTTTTATGATCTGTGTATATGAGAACTGGTAATCGAGTACCCTCAAGTAGGTGTCGCCAATTCTCCAATGCCAATTTTATTGCAAGTAACTCTTTTTCACCCACTGGGTAATTCACCTCGGGGCTGCTTAGTGATTTTGAGAAAAAAGCAACTGGGTGAAGTGGTGAAGTATTCGTTGGTCGTTGGGAGAGAACTGGTCCTACTGCCATATTTGACGCATCTACCTCCAGGATGTATTGAAGGGATGGGTCTGGATGGCGTAGTATGGGAGCAGAAGTAAAGCTTGATTTTAACAAGCGGAAAGCTCCATTTGCTTCTTCTGACCATTTGAATGTTTTTTTTTATACTTGTGAGTTGTGTGAGAGGTCTCACAATAGCAGAGAAGTTCTTGATGAACTTTCTATAGAAGTTAGAAAATCCGAGGAATCTTTGTAATGCTTTACGAGTTGTTGGCACAGGCCAATCTAGAATACAGGATATCTTGCTCATATCCATTTTGATTCCATTTTTAGATATGATGTATCCTAGGAATAGTACTTCTTCTTTATGGAATAAACATTTTTTTAATTTTACGTATAAGTTGTGTGCAAGTAGTCTGGACAACACGAGTCTTACATGTTTTATGTGTTCAGATAAAGATTGAGAATAAATAAGTATATCATCCAGATATACTACAACACAAACATCAAGTAAGTCTCTGAAGATGTCATTTATGAATCGTTGAAAGGCTGCGGGAGCATTACACAACCCGAATGGCATCACAAGGTACTCGAACAATCCGTATCTGGTTCTGAATGCTGTCTTCCATTCATCCCCGTCACGGATTCGGATTAGGTTGTATGCCCCTTTCAGGTCCAATTTCAAAAAGTAGGTAGCCCCGCGCACCTGTTCAATAAGTTCAGGAATGAGGGGCAAGGGATAGCGATCCTTTATTGTAATGGTATTTAATTGCCTGTAATCAATAATAGGCCTAAGACTTGAATCCTTATTGCGGACAAAGAAGAGTCCTGCAGCAGTAGAGGAAGTAGAAGGTCTGATGAATCCTTTCGCCAAATTCTCATCCAAGTATTCCTTGAGATGAGAGAGTTCATCCTGTGAAAGAGGATAAACATGACCGAAAGGCAACTTGCTATTAGGGAGTAGATCGATACAACAATCATAGTCCCTATGGGGAGGCAACACTTGAGCATTTTTTTCAAGGAAGACTTCCGACAAATCCTGGTAACATAGACGTATAATCTCATCTGTCACCACAGACAGGATCTTTCCATATGATGAGAGATTACACGTGGTTTCGCAATAGTGAGAAGAGAAGGTTAGAGTTCTTGTTTTCCAATCAATGATTGGTTGATGTATGTGTAACCAGGGAAGTCCCAAAATAATGGGAAAATGTGGTGAGGTTAGTACATCAAAAGTGGTAGTCTCCATATGAGACTCATTGGCAGTGACAAGGAGTGCTTGTGTCTGATTGGTGATTGGACCAGAGGATAACGGAATACCGTTAATGAAACTAACAGAGACAGGTTTGAGTTTTGAAATAATAGGTATTTTATTTAAGGTAGCAAAACAAGTATCGATATAGTTCCCACAAGATCCTGTGTCGATCATAGCCTTGGTGGTGATCCTAGTTTGGTCCCACTGTAATGTCAAATGAATAAAAAGATAAGGATTAGAAAAGGAAGTCGTTAGTCCCCCTAGCAAGACATTTGAACACTCACCCTCTTTTTTGCGGACAAGGGGACAGCCGCTTAACAAATGATCCGGGGAGGCGCAGTACATGCAGAGATGTTCGGATCTTCTCCTGGCACGTTCGGTAAAGGATAAAGGTGGACGTATCATTCCTACCTCCATAGGAGTAGGGTCAACAGCCGACATCCGAGAAGGACTGGACAATGGCAATCCCATCTTCTCAGCCTTTCTTTCTCGCAGTCGTCTGTCAATATTGATACTGGTCTGTATCAGGGCAGCCAAGGTGTCAGGTAAATCCGCTCGGGCGAGCTCGTCTTTAACGGCTTCTGATAGGCCGAGTCTGAACTGAGTTCTTAGAGATGTATCATTCCACCCTGAATCAAGGGTCCATCTTTTGAACTTTGCCACAAAGTCTTCAACAGGTCTCCTTCCTTGTTTTAAAGCCCTCAATTGGGTATCAGCAGTACTCTGCCTATTGGGGTCTTCATATAAACTAGCGAGTTGCGCTAGGAATAAAGGATAGGAGTTGAGAAGTGGATCATCTTTCTCAAAGAGAGAGTCTGCCCAGGCACGGGGATCACCCGTCAGATAGGAAATAGTGGTACAGACTTTAATTTGGTCAGTAGGGTAGGTACGAGGTTTTAACAAGAAAAGCAATTGACATGCGTTTTTAAATTCACTAAATTTTTTCCGATCACCTGTAAACACTAGAGGAGGGTTTATCTTAGGCTCACGGGGCTGAGCAGCAGAGAGCTGTGCGAGACGGCCAACCTGCTGTCTCAAAGCCTGGTTTTCGTTTTTTACCTCTGTAAGGGCAAGTATCAATGCATCTACTTGTTGTTTTAACTGCATAACTTGAGTGGGTAATTCTGCTGAATCCATATTTTAGGGCTCGTTCAATCTGTAACGCTCTTGCGTTTTTTGTTAGTGAATGGATTTGCAGCTGCAGAATTATTACACTCAGTAGTCATGTAGAGATGTGTTGAACAAACATATCCAACTCTCAGGACTCATCACCGTGCACAGCCTGTTTTATGCAAATATACATACACTCAATATGATGTTCCTGGAGTGATAGGATGTATATGACAGTATAGAGGTGAGAGACAGGCGTTAGAAATGGTGAGCACTCAGTAGTAATATTCAGGAGAGTGGTAGGTGATGATAGGTAGTATGCAAATAGGTTTAGCAATCATGTATAGTAACAGGTGGTAGGGGACAGCAGATGAAGTATACAAGAGAGAGTAACCTAGTGCAATGATGTAGATGATGGTAGGCTCAAGAGCTAGCAATCTATGAAGTTATGCAGATGATAGGAATAGTGCTTACATAGTAACAGTCCTTAGTATGCAGAGGTAGATAGTGTAAGTTAGTTAGGAAGAAATCCCCTGTGGGGTACTTATCACAAGTTGGGTTAGTAGTAGCAAGGTCCAGTAGCAAGAGAGTGATCCGGTAGCGAGATACGGGATCGGTAGCGAGGTTCCGGTTTTGTTCAGGCAAAGGAATAGCTAGAAGCTCCAGCAGCATAGGACAAGACTGGTCAAGCATGCGGTTTGAACGAGCAATGAGTGAGAGAAAACCGGCGATTGAAATAGCCGCTCATAGCGGCGCTCGGCGATGATGTCATCGTTCTTAAAGGTGTATGCGTTCCACCTAGTTAGCAAGGTGGGACGCAATATTAAGGTAGAAATAGGAAATAAGGGTACCAAAGGTACCAGAATCTTACAGTCCGTCTCTCCCCCTGAACTCCCCTCCTCTTCCTCTCTTGTGGGCACCCACGTGACGTCCATAGACACGTCATTATCGACATCACCTTCCCCCACCACTAACATTAGTAGGCAGCAACAGTGGGGACCAACCTCCTTGGGCTGATCTGGGTACTGTCGTCAGACTGCTGAGTGGCGGCTGTTGCTACCTCCTCTTCCTGATCCGATGCCAAGAATGGCTGCGCATTGCAAATGTCTTGTGAGGAATCGGAAAGTAATTCCAGTGACTCCAGCGAGGGTATATGGTGGTGGTGTTGGTGGTGGTGTTTTCGGGGGTGCACACAGCAGAGAGTGAAGAGGGTGCAGATAGAGAGGATGAAGAAGGTGCAGAAGAGGAAGGCTGAGTGAGCCACTCAACCAAGTCTGGTGCGCCCTTTGACGTAATCGAACGCACCTTCTGAAACTTCACACTTTGGCTCCGGCCTACTGCTCCTGCCCTACCCCTACCACCCCTGCGTAAGGGCCTGCCTCTTCCTCTGCCTGTCATTTTTTAAATTACCCTGTGACAAAAGTCTCTAGAGAACCGCAGTATATGTGGAACAAGGTATATAACACGCCGCTTCAATCTGTGGTATTGGGGGGCCACTGGTCTATCACACCAGTTGTACAAAAAATTGGTCAGTGAGTTTGGCACTGTGTGTAGCATTGTTAACGCAGCATTGTTTCAGGACACAAATACACTTATAAAAGTATACTCAGATAACACCCAACTTCAATCTGTGGTATTGGGGGGCTACTGGTCTATCACGCCAGTTGTACAAAAAATGGCCAGTAAGTTTGGCACTGTGTGTAGCAGAGTTAACGCAGCAAAAGAGGCAATATTTTTGCAGGACACAAATAAACTTATAAAAGTATACTCAGATAACACCCCGCTTCAATCTGTCATTTAAGGGGGCCACTGGTCTATCACACCATTTATAATACTTTTTTAAAAGTGCTTTTGTCACTGTTTGTAGTTGTAGTATTGCTGCAGAAATGCTCACCACACCAGTCACAATGCTGCACAGTGCACAATACAAATCCACTATAATATGCTTTGTATATTAGAAAGTATATTATAAGTGTATTACACCCCTATATAGTGCACTGCACACCAAAGAATAGTACACCTATACCAAATACCAGTCCTTAAAAGGACTTTTGTGGACCCTATCAGAGTGATTTGTGGCACTGACAATCTGTCCCTGGTGCACACAGCAAACCTCTCCCTACACTGACAAAAAGCAGAATGTGAAATGGCTGCCAGGTCAGGTCTATTTATAAGGTATGGGGTATGTCCATGTGCTGAAATGTCTCAATTGGCTGTCCTGTTCCACCTGATGGCTGTGTCATGGGTCAAAGTTCTCCCCAATGTAAACTAATATGGCCGCCGCAAACAACGCCATATGTTCGCAAAATCAACGGACTGCGAACGAGCAAAGTTCGCCACAAACCGACCGCCGGGCGAACCGCAAGGCCATCCCTACTTACCTGTAGGTTACTATTTTTATTAATAGATTCCTGCTTTTACATACTACACCATGGAAGAATTCCCCATTATTGGATTACTTTGATTGCGCATATTATCCTTTATTAACCACTAAAGCCCCACCCACCGCACATTTACTGTGGCAGTCAGGTGCTCCTGGGCAAAGTGACGTAGTACTATGTCCCTCGCTCAGGAGACTCTAGGGGGCGAGCGTGTGCCGCCAGCGGCGTGCTCCCGCCCCTCTCGTTAGCTGGGGAGCCAGCGCGTGTGACCGGCGTGATGTAAACACAGCCGTCTGTCATTCTCCCTGAAGTGATCACAGAGGCTATGTGATCCTGCTATATAGGATTACATGTCTCTGTGATTACTTCACAAGCCACGCCCCCTGACAGTTAGAATCATGCCCCTAGGGACCCATTTATCCCCTTGATCACCAGTACAGTTAACCCCTTCCCTGCCAGTGTAATTTTTACAGTAATAGTGCATATTTTTAGCACTGATTACTGTAGTAATGTCACTGGTACCCCCAAAAGTGTCAAAAATGTCAGTTAGGGGTCCGATCTGTCAGCCGCAATGTCGCAGTCCCGCAAAAAAAAATCACAGATCGCCGCCATTACTAGTAAAAAAAAAAAAACAATAAAAATGACATAATTCGTTCCCGGTTACCAAAAATATGTAGCAGAAAACAAATTGGCCTAAAATGTTAAAACATTTCGATTTTTACATTTTTTTTGAGAATTTCATTTAAAAAAAATTGAAAAATAGTGTTATTTTTTCTAAATTGTCGTTCTTTTTTTGTTTATAGCGCAAAAAATAAAGAGAGGTGAGGGTTAGAAGCAGGTTTGTATTGCTGCTTACATTCCTGTAAGGGCACCTTACCCTCCCTAATTGTTCTGATCACAATGAAAGTGAGGATAAATCCAACAATTTGAGATGCCACCAGAAAAGGAATAGAGTCGAAATTTTTCAATGGGGACACTTGTTTCTGTAACAGCTATACAAGAGGGCATTTTCATCACATTGAAAAGATATCCTCGCACTTGCTCTTGAGTCTACAGGACACACGTTGCCTCGGTTTATATGTTTGGCTCGATTTATATATTTCCACTTTTAATAAACTTTCCTTGAACCCTACATTGAAAGTTACATTATTCTAGCCAATGTTTGCTCCATCCTCCTCATCCAAGTACTTTGCTGAAATTATTGCATGGTCATACCAAAAAAGGTAGCAGCTCAGGCCCCCAAGGGGGTCCATCACCACCAACCAACGTTGGGTTCAACCTACTGGAAGGGATCCCTTCCTCACCCCTCACAGAGCCACCTATCAACTACTAGTGATCGACTGAATCAGTCCCGCGCAGTTTCCAGGCCAATCCAGAGTCTACAGGACCGGAAGTGAAGGGAAATATTTTTAATCCTGGCAAAATGTTGCCAGATTGCAACAAAACACAGTGGTTTTAACCCTCCCCTAAAACTGGGCTGTAGAGATACTTTAATTAAACATATTAATTTACTTATGGTCCAAAACCTCCCGTGAGAGCTGTAGAGCAGTGCCCCCCCCCCCATCCTCTCATAGTGACACTCAATGCCCCTAAGGCTCCGTTCACATGTCAGCGTTTGGATCGCGGGCGGAACCGCCGCAGTTCCGCCCGCGATCCGGAGAAAACTCCCACAGTGCCCCCAGACCCCCTGAGAGTCCCCAGCGCCCACAGCACTTCCCAACTTCCCACAGTGCCAACCAACATGCCCCCTAGCTTGCTGCAGAGCCTCTAGCCCCCCTATAGTGATGCCCAGCCTCATCCAGTGCCTTCCAGCATTTTCTATATATATTTTGTTATTCTTCACTTACAGTATATTGAATATATATATACAGCATATATATATATATGTATATATATATATATATATATATATATATATATATATATATACTGTATATATATATAAATAATATATATATTTTTTTTTTAGTATTAGGGCATGAAAGGTTTTGGGGGAATTTACCAAGCTCAGATGTCAATAAGGATGAAAACCACAGGTGTAGAAAATGGTTTTGCAACTTGCAAACTCAAGATGTGCCTTCCTATGTTACTCTGTTATACTGCAAATGAAATTATTAAAACAGAAAATGTAATTTAATCATTATAGATTTTTAATTATAAGCGTTGGGCACAAACTATGTGTTAAGATTCTATCTAGGATCTCGGGCTGTGACTGGCACTAAGGGGTGACAGATAAGAAAGATGTAATGCACTTATTGAATAGGGAAGCAAGGCCTTTTAATCTTGTTACTGTCCCAGAAGCCTGCATTGCATTGCAGTGAGAGGATTAAACTCTTTTCAAAGACGACCAAAAAAAAAAAGCGAGATGCCACGTTTATCAGCTCATCTAGATTTAAAACATGCCATTGCCGCATCGGATCCATATTAAACCCCCACCATCTAATAGGGTACCTAGGAATGAATGGCAATGTGACTTCTAAAAGTTACAACATAACATCAGGCCAGAGGGGATAATGAAACCTGCTGTAATGCTGTAGAAAATGATGACATACGGAGAATGAAGGTTCCTTATCTTGGTACAGGGAACGGCGCAGTGCAGCACGGACCGAGTAGCTGTCTGTATATATGGTTTAGGGCTCCTGGCGCCTCTGCCCTGTAATTGTTTGCACTAACGTGACATATTTTGCTACCATCCCGTCTCTATAGCTGGTGAGCTGGGTAAATGAAAACCATTAACCCGTTCCTGTCCAGCTCCAGCATCACTTTAAATGGGTCTTTACGCCAGGGGGACAGAAATGGCTTCCTGATCGTGGGGCCATTGTGTTGGCTGCCACAGGGGTCCCATGATTAGGAGCCAGTCCGCTGGCTCCCCATCATGGCTAGAGAGTAGAGAGCTGTTTAGGACAGCACAATCAGTGTGCTGGGAGCGAGCAGCGAGCATGCTCTCAGCACAGAAAACTTGCCCACCCATGGACACAAACACTATATTGTCAAAAGTATTGGGACGCACACGTGAACTTTAATGGTACCCAGTCTTAGTCCGAAGGGTTGAATATTGAGTTGACCCAACCTTTGCAGCTATAACAGCTTTAACTATTCTGGGCAGGGGAAATGGGGGGGGGGTGCTAAGTGTGGTGATTTAGGGGGATTTGTGTTGGAAGGGAGATTGGGAGGGAGAAGATGTGTGTTGGGAGGGGGTATTTGTGCTGGGAGTGGGGAGAAAATGTGTACTGGGAGGGGAAAATTTAGTGGTAGAGGATTTGTGCTAGGGGGGTGATTTTTTCAGACGGGGGGGGGGAAATGTGTGCTGGGAGGGGAAACTTTAGCAGTGGGGCGGATTTGTACTGGGAGGAGGAGGAATCTATGCTTAGGGGGTAAGCATGCAGATAAGTGATAATATTTTTGTGGGGGGGGGGGGTTTCCTGACACATAATGCTTATACATATTAGGGGAGGTGGACGCAGTTTGGTATGTTAACTCTGGGCTCTAGATTACCTTGTCCCAGCACTGCTTCTGGGAAGACTGTCCACAAGGTTTAGGAGTGTTTCTATGGGAATATTTTACCATTCTTCCAGATGCACATTTGTGAGGTCAGCCACTGATGGTGGACAAGAAGGCCTGGCTCGCAATCTGCGCTCTAATTCATCCCAAAGCTGTTCTATCAGGTTGAGGTGCAGGCCAGTCAAGTTCCTCCACCCCAAACTCGCTCATCCATGTCTTTATGGACCTAGCCACTGTGTTCTCCCGGCGAGGGGTTGGGGGATGCCATCCCTGTTGGAGGAACACAGTGATTACTGCTAGCAGCTATAACAGCTGCTAGCAATAATCACATGTATAATCCCACAGGCTGGTTGTACCCAAGTTGATCGCTCAATTAACTTGGGTACATTCAGCCTGCCCATACAGTACATGGTTAGAATCTCGGACAGTTTCTGCTGAACTGGCTGAGATTTGGTCGGCTTAAGTGGATGAATCCCACCAGAAGCAATAAAAACCTGACAGGAACTTCACCCTTCCCTAACAAGTTTTGGCTGAATATACACTTTAAATGCTGCAACATGTTGGGAGATATAACGTCCGTCAGGTCTTTGCTGCTGTCTGTATCTGTGCTGGAGAAATTTCCCCTAACTTACTGTCATATATGAAGAATACCAGGCAGAAGAGGAAGTGAGAGAAATTCTCCAAAATGGGGACATAGACCCATAGACACATAGCTGGGAACTAACCATTCCTAACTATGTTCAAAACTTTACAAAAGTTTGGCTGGGCCTTGGCTGGTAGAACATTTTTAAATCAAACATGGAGGTCATAAAGATTTTTTCATATTATCAAATATCGAGTTTAATAATAATAATAACTAAAAGTATTTATAATATTTCAAGGCGAATTTATTGGTTCCTGACAGCTGATGATCCACGTCTTTCAGACACAGCCCATTGCCCAACACTTGTCCGCACTCCTGGGGAGCTGTCATTTACACAAGGGTAGATAAGCACAATAATGGACATTGGCATTGGCATAAATTCCCCCGAAATTAGTTGACCACTGATGCCCATTTTTGACAGTTCTATATAATGTATATCCACAGGGGAAGAGGCCACAGGCTGAAAAATAGGGTAGTTTGGAGAAATGTGACTTTCAAATACTATTTTGCTACATTATTATAATGTATATTATAATTATAATTGCTACATTATTACTTGGGATGCACCGATGCAGGGATGCATGTTTGCAGTGTTATTTGAAAGAGTCCTGTTCAGCTGTGATTTCTCATACACTACAATTCGCATTGGAATCGCACCTGAACTGCACCTTAAAAATCGCACTTTCACACTGAAGGTATCTTTTTTAGTATCAGAGTATTTGCTCAAGTAAATGAACTTATGTAAATTCTTAGTATTGGCACCGATACCGGTATCAGTGCAACCCTAATTATTACCCTGATATATATCTTGCTACAAAATGTGCTTGCCTATTACTATAAAGATGAAAGTATAACCCAAGAACAAAAAAGTTCTATATATTTCAGCTTACCAGTCCTTAGATGTGGTGGCTGTTTTAGTGTTCTTAAGAACATTTTCAATAAGTACAGAAAATACCCGTTGATATTCCCAGAAAGTGTCATTGGTACTAAACTGGAAGCAAAAACAATCCCTAGAATTCATAAAGACTGGTACAGAGAGTTTGCAAAAGTGTCTCGCATGCATTCTGAAAGTGGCGCAGCATGCGCCAAAATTCATGTGTCTGTCTAGAACTTGTACTTGAATTTGGAGAATGCTGCGCCACTTTTGGAACATAGGCAAGACACTTTTGCAAAATCTGTTTGCACCAGGGCCTCTCTCTGTAC
The DNA here is from genome assembly GCF_965119305.1 of Pelophylax lessonae. Taxonomy (NCBI): domain Eukaryota; kingdom Metazoa; phylum Chordata; class Amphibia; order Anura; family Ranidae; genus Pelophylax; species Pelophylax lessonae. Next base: position 77,762,241 of record NC_138773.1, read on the forward strand.
ACTAAAAGAGAGTTGGTCTTAATTAGCTCCACTTTCCTAAGATAAGAACTGTCGATATTTTATATTTAATTTGAAGCAGGTGTTGTGCCACAATGTTAAAGGTGGCGCATTTTTAGAACTACCTGAATTTGGTGCATGAGTCTCTGTCAGAACTGAAAGTGTCGCATATGCTTCATGAATTTGGTACAACACATGAGAGCTGCTTGGTAATAGCACCTCCTCTGCACTCCCTGGACCCTGAGACATCTCCGAACCGATGGGCACTACACGGTTAAGACATAATAAAATAGTCATACTCTTGACACGTATATTCCAGTGTAACTGTTTACTGGATTAATTTGAAAGCAACAGATACAGGATCAACACAACAAACATGCAATCAGGAATTAGAAAGAGTTTGATCTCCCAAGTCCCAATAATGGATGTGGGACTTGGGACACAAACTCTATTACGCCAACAAACTATTAAACACTTAAACTCAATACACTCAGCAATAACTGTTATGTCATCTAGGTCAAAAAGATTCAATCTAAACTACTGGCATAAACACTCTGAAATTTGGGGGCCCCCTTTAAGGATTAATGAATGGAGTCACTACCCTAGCAAGCCTTGCGGTTCTTCGCCGGCAGTTGGACCTGTAATCACTTAGTTAAGTGATATTTGTAATCCACAAAAGGGGTATAGGCGATATCCAGATTCTAATGTAAATGTGTGCTGTATGCAGATATAAATATACTTGCGAGTTTCCACAGCTCACCAGGCACTTTACTGTAGTGACATTGTCCAGCAATGATCGTCACAGCTCTTCACAGGATTCTCTCTCTCCCTGATGCTGTGTCACAGGCAACGTCAGCACTCTCAGTGTGTAGGCCTCTCTCTATCTCTGCACCGCTCTCTGTCCTTTCAATTCCCCGCACCGGACCGGTCACCTCACCGTGACTTCCACCGTCCTCTCTCAGGCTCTCTTCGTAAGTTAGGCCTCGTCCTCCGGCCTCTATCCTGATCAGTCCGCTCCACTGCTCTCCACCCCACACCCACACTTCACGAGTCTTCCGAGGCAAGAGAGCATGCATTCGGGCCAGCCCCCAATTTATCTCTCCTCCCATGATCCTCTGCGGATCTCTCAAGGCTCCCTGGGAGTGTGGTCCAATCAATCCATCAATGCATGGTCTCCGCCTTCTTTCAAACTACATCCCCCATAATCCAGTTCACCGCCCCTGGGAGAGACCCATCTTCTTTTCCACAGTTCTTAAAGAAGTAACTGATCCAAGCCTAACTCGTAAGTCAATACTACAACACCATATTTCAACCTGGCTACATTAACAAGAGGGATTAATGACAGAAAAGTGGTGCAGCACTAAACTGAATTCCCCCCAATGTTATCGCCCTATCTTATATCTACACTACTAATCTCATCACTTCAATATAATAGACATGAACAAAGCAGATATGTTGGAAGTCAAGCCTGTGTGGCAACCAAGGTGCTCCCATAGATACAGTGGAGGAGTGAGCTTGGCCACCCAGGGACAGGAAGTGTGTTATTTGCAGGATGTGATGTTTGTGCTTGTGCTGAACAGTATGTTGATTTAACCTTTTGATCTTGATGTACTGACATACTATTTAATTTCTTGAGGCCTTAAAATGCCAGGACAGTAGAAATGACCCCTTTTTGGAAATTAGAACAGGCCAAGGTATTTAGTAAGAGGCATGGGGGGGGGGGGGGAGGGTTAAGTTCTAATTTTTTATTTTTTTATGATAATGTTTTTGAAAATGAAAAATAATTAAAAGAAAGTTTTAGAATTTTATTTTCATTTTTTGGCTTACTGTCACCAGTGCAGTACAGCGCCGTCATATTACTGGCGTGGCAGTGATCAGGGACACTGACTGGTGACAAGTACAAAAAAAAAATATATATGCTTTTTTTTACATTTCTTTTAAATTGCTTCCATAGTCATATTGTACTACTCTGGGGGAAGTGATCAGAATTTTTTTTTTTACACATTAGAATTGCTTATGCCAGTGTATTACATTACTATAAACAAGCATTTTACTGAACGAAACGGAATACTTCAGTCTGTTTTGTTGTGATTAGCTGTAATCAGTCAAAGCTAATTACGTGGTACAAATGACCTGTGATTTGGCCCTATCTGTACCATGTGATCAAATTGACCAATTACAACTAGCAACACAATTGTACACAATGGATTCTTTGAAATAAAGCCATCCATTGTGTTCAACTGTCATGTGACCTGCTGTGATCCGTCACAGCAGTCACATGGTACCGGCAGTGAGCCGGTACTCTGATCAGTCATCGGCTGTGACCCATTGACACGGCCACTGACAGATCACGCTTATGCACGGCCCTGCGATCGACATTTCCTGTCAAGACATAATATGACGTCCAGTCAAGATAGGAAAGCCACTACCGAGCTGGCCAGGTGAGAAGGTGCTAATGTAAAAATGCATTTAAAATATCTGAATGTTTCTAAATAAGAAACTCATTGAAAAGCTTTGATCACACCTGTACAGGTGCGACTGAGTGTGTGCATTTCTGTGGTTTTTACCGTGTTTCTGCACGCCATGTGTAGGACAGCGGCACAACGCGATTTGGCACGCCTGAAAATGCGCATGTTTGCAGATGCATGTGGGTGCCATTAACAATTAATAGTGCCACCACGCGTCTGTTAAAGAACAGCGAGTTTCTCTGTGTGTTGGGAAAGTGTGCAATCGTGCGTGCTTTCCTGACACATAAAGGTCTAAACCTAGCCTAAACCCCTTGTGTAAACCCCTGCATACAGCACACACATTGGGAGAGGAAGAGGTAGTACCCAGAGCGCATTTCTATCAATGACTTCATCAGCATGCATGCAAACTGCTGAAAAATAGCCTCTCTTGCTGTAAACATATTCAAACACATGTTGGGGACAGGGAGGTGACCAAGGTGTATTGCTTAACTGCAGTAGAGAAAATTGAGGTCACCAATGGCCGTGCTGTCTGTCATGGGCTCCTGGATCACAAGACTGCATACCATTACAAACACTTTGGCAGCTGAAAGAGCTCAAGTATACTGTATATATTTCATCTGTGTGGTTTGCTGTTTGCCTGGAATTTCTTTTCAGGGCTGCTTTAAATCTATGCATTGCATTATCGCAGTACATGGCAGCACACATTACATGCATTGATGCATTGCAGTGCTATTCATTTTGAATAGCACCTTAATGCACTAAGGCTCCTTTCACACAGATGGCCAGGAGGTAATAAAAACAGGCTGTTAATCCATGTTCTTACCAACCACTGACCACCCACCTACAAGCGGATAACCACTTTAACATACCATACCAACGTAAATGGGCCCTCTGAATACTTATCGGTCAGGTCAATAAATATATATACGTATATACACAGAGTGAGGGAAAAAAAAGTATTTGATCCCCTGCTGATTTTGTATGTTTTCCCACTGACAAAGAAATGATCAGCCTATAATTTTAAATGGTGTAAAATTGTGCTGCGCACCATTTCATTTATAGCACACTCCCAGCAAGGGAGTGAACAGTGCTAGCAGCATTTCTAGCCCACATTACCATAGATTGCTCGCAGTCCCTTTCAATTGCATCTATAATTTTAATGGCAGGTTTTATTTTAACAGTGAGAGACAGAATACCAACAAAAATATCCAGAAAAACACATTTCAAAAAAGTTATAAATTGATTTGCATTTTAATGAGTGAAAAAAGTATTTGATCCCCTTTCGCAAAACATGACTTAGTACTTGATGGTAAAACCCTTGTTGCCATTTACAGAGGTCAGAGGTTTCTTGTAGTTGGCCACCAGGTTTGCACACATCTCAGGAGGGATTTTGTCCCACTCCTCTTTGCAGATCCTCTCCAAGTCATTAAGCTTTCGAGGCTGACATTTGGTAACTCGAACCTTCAGCTCCCTCCACGTATTTTCTATGGGATTAAGCTTTGGAGACTGCCTGGGCCACTCCAGAACCTTAATGTTCTTCTTCTTGAGACACTCCTTTGTTGTCTTGGCCATGTGTTTTGGGTCATTGTCATGCTGGAATACCCATCCATGACCCATTTTCAATGCACTGGCTGAGGGAAGGAGGTTCTCACCCAAGATTTGACGGTACATGGCCCCGTTCATCGTCCATTTGATGCAGGAAAGTTGTCCTGTCTCCTTAGCAAAAAACACCCCAAAGCATAATGTTTTCACTTCCATGTTTAAAAGAGGGGATGGTCTTCTTGGAGTCATAGGCAGCATTCCTCCTTCTCCAAACACGTTGAGTTGAGCTGATGCCAAAGAGCTTGATTTTGGTCACATCTGCCCACAACATTTTCACCCAGTTCTCCTCTGAATCATTCAGATGTTCATTAGACAACTTCGGATGTGCCTGTACATGTGCTTTCTTGAGCAGGGGGACCTTGTGGGCACTACAGGATTTTAGTCCTTCACGGCGTAGTGCGTAGTTACCAGTTGTTTTCTTGGTAACTATGGTCCCAGCTGCCTTGAGATCATTGACAAGATTCTCCCATGTGGTTCTGGGCTGATTCCTCACCATTCCCATGATCATTAAAACTCCATGAGGTGAGACCTTGCATGGAATCCCAGACCGAGGAAGTTTGAAAGATATTTTGTGTTTCTTTCATTTGCGATTAATCACACTAATTGTTGTCACCCTCTCACCAAGCTGCTTGGCGATGGTCTTGTAGCCCATTCCAGCCTTGTGTAGGTCTACAATCTTGTCCCTGACATCCTTGGACAGCTCTTTGGTCTTGGCCATCATCGAGAGATTGGAATCTGATTGATTGCTTCTGTGGACAGGTGTCTTTTATACAGGTAACAAGCTGAGATTAGGAGCACTCCCTTCTTAGAGAGTGCTCCTAATCTCAGCTCATTACCTGAATAGAAGACCCCTGAGAGACAGAAATCCTGCTGATTTATAAGGGATCAAATACTTATTTCACTCATTAAAATGCAAATCAATTTATAACTTTTTTTGAAATGTGTTTTTCTGGATATTGTAATTGTTATTCTTTTAAAATAAACCTACCATTAAAATTTTAGAATGATCATTTCTGTGTCTGTGAGCAAACGTACAAAATCAGCAGGGGATCAAATACTTTTTTTTTCCCTCAATTTATTTGTATAAAATCAGAAATCTCTCTAAATGCAAAAGTCCAGGTAGAAGTTGTTATCTGAGACCATGAGCTTTATTTTGTACATATATACAGTATTCTCTAATCAAAAACAAAATGCCCCAGCTTCAGAAAATACGTTCAGATCTTTGTGTGTCGGGAACATGTGCAAAATTGCATGTGGTTCTGTGTGCCTCATTTTTGGAAAAGATTAAGGGCCTTCCTTTCCAAGTTTCTCACCTATTGGGCATCTCATTAAAATGAATGGGTTGCCCTAAATGCAACACGTGGGAATACATGAGCTTTTGGTTGCTTCTGTAGGTGTGAACCAATCATAAAGCAGTACTACCTGCAAGTCCTGCAAGGCTAATGTGCAGTATATAAATATATATACAACCCAATGAAGAAAAACAGTCATAATTTAGAGCTGCTTCTCAACAGCATGGATTTCATGCCAAATTGCCCTTAGGTTTGGTGCTCATTAACATTTAGGCTTATTGTAACTGCATTAAAATAAAAAAATAAATAGCCATGTGCCAGAGGGTATAAAGCCAAGTGCCTGGGGGTATATGGGAACCCAAATGGTTATGTCCAGGAGTCTTTGTCAGGGGAATTTAATGAGCACCTGTCCTGGAGGCAGTTTTTGCATAGTTTTGCTGTTCAATTTGGAAGCTGCATCCACATATCCTAATTACCTTTGTTACTGCCAATGTCCTCTGTGCGTGCAATTAAACAAATCTCCCACTGAATTCATGAAATAGGTCCCATCCAGAGTTGTCAACCACCTGAAGTGAAATTTACTGGCAAAAATCATGAAATTTACTGACAGAGCCGCATTTGTTACTGACACTGCAAAAAAGTACGTAAAATTACAATTTTCAGGGCTAAACAGTGAAAATATCAATATTTTAACTATATTCATATAGCTAATGCTATTAGCAATGTGTTTAAGTTAAACAAAAGTCAAAAACCATACTTCTCCATTTACATGAAGGTCAGGTTACTATAACCCAGCCAGCACAGAGTTCTCCCTTACATCAGAATCTGCAGGAATCCCCCTTACAGTGGAAGGGAACTCTTATGTAAAGGGGCACACTGCAGATCATGATCTAAGGGGGAAACTCTGATGTAAGGGGGGACTCTGGTGACCAGAGAACACCTTATTTTAGAGTCCACTGCGTTCCCCTTTACATCAGTTACCCCTTGCACTATAAGGGGGAATCCTGCAAACTCTGATGTAAAGGGGAATGCCAGGAACTCTGATGTGGGGGGCACTCTGGTGACCAAAAACCACCTTTCGCAGGGCGAATACATTAAGGTAAGGGGGGATTACTAATAGAGGGGGGACCTTTATATCAGTGCTCCCTAGCATTATTGTATTCACTGTCCCCTTACATCAGTGACCCCCCCCCCCCCATCAGACTGGCCTGGTGGTGCTGTCACTGACCTCCTCTCAGGTGCACTGTGCAGGGTTCAGTCAGACGGCTCCAGGTTAGTGGCTCTGGTTTTATCCTATAGTCTCCCCTCCACAGTCCACACACGTCTGACTTCTCCCGTGACCCCCATCACAGCAGCACTCTCACTCTTGACTCCTCTCCAGACAAGTCCCTCAGGGACTGCAGACATGATAAAAGACAAGAGATGGTCAGAGATTGCGGACATGATACAAGAGATGGTTAGAGGTTGCGGACATGATACAGGAGATGGTTAGAGACTGCAGTCATAGTACAGGAGATGGTCAGAGACTGCGGACATGATACAAGAGATGGTTAGAGACTGCGGTCATAGTACAGGAGATGGTCAGACTGTGGTCATGGTACAGGAGATGGTCAGAGACTGCAGGCATGGTACAGGAGGTGCTCAGAGGCTGCACAGACATAGTAGTTTCCTCCTCTGTCCCCCTTTATGTTACCTCTCGACATCAGTGTCATCCTGTGCCCCTTTCACCCCTCCACAGGCACATTAGTGTGTCCTCCTCTGGCCCCTTTACGGCTTCATCCTACAGTATTTTCCCCTTACTCACATGAGTGTCTGTCCTCACTCTGAGGAGTCCTCCTTGACTCCTTCTCTGCTGTGGCAGCGAGGCACCGTCAAGAACGAGTGCCCTTAACTTAAAAATGGCGCCATGCAGCGCCATTACGTAACTGCGCATGCTTGTATGAGCTTTACCGAGCCTGGCAGGCTTAAAGACGGTGCATGCACAGTTACGATGTCAGCCCGCAACCATCTTTTTTATGGGCTCCACTGCCCATAATTGGCATTTACGGGCAGCCCGGAACTGGGCGGAAATTTACAGGCTGCCCATAAATTAAAGGCTGGTTGGCAACACTGGTCCCATCCAATTGATGGGCTACTATAGGAGTACTGCTGCTGAATAATGATTCCTTATGCTGGCCATACATTTTAAAAGCCTAACTATGGCCATTTATACTTGGAAAACTGTAATTATGTATGTTCCATACCTGTGGGAACCTGCAGGAAGCTGGAAATCACTGTAGAAGACACCCCTAATACAGCGATTTCCACTTGCTTCTGTTTCCTATGCTGAGTGGCTGCCCTGCTGCATTCTGAACACAGGAGGCTGCTCACGTGGCAAGGGCGGCAATCTCAACCTTGTCCAATCAGAGTATGCTTTGCATTCATTGAGAAAATTCAGAGTGTTCTCTGAATGGTGCCTTTCCCAAACGAGTGACCTCCTGTGTTCGCTATGCAGCAGGGCAGCTGCTCATCAGCACCCCACCTGGAAACCAGCAGTGGTGCCTACGATAGTGATTTCCAGCTTCCACGGAATCCCAGAGATATGGTACATATACACTCACATTTATTAGGTACATCTGTTCAGTTGCTTGGTAACACAAATTGCTAATCAGCCAATCACATAGCAGCAACTAATTTAGGCATCTCGATGAGGTGAAGACGACTTGCTGAAGTTCAAACCGAGCATCAGAACAGGGAATAAAGGTGATTTAATTGACTTTGAACATTGCATGGTTGTTGGTGCCAGAGGGCCTGATCTGAGTATTTCAACTGCTGATCTACTTGGATTTTTACGCACCACCATCTCTAGGATTTACAGAGAATGGTACAAAAAAAGAGAAAATATCCAGTGAGCGGCAGCTGTGTGGATGAAAATGCCTTGTTGATGCCAGAGGAGAATGGGTAGACTGGTTCGAGATGATGGAAAGGCAACAGTAACTCAAGTAAACACTCGTTACAACCAAGGTATGCAGACTACGTTCTCTGAATGCACAACACATCGAACCTTGAAGCAGATGGCTACAGCAACAGAAGACCACACCGGGTGCCACTCCTGTCAGCTAAGAACATTGAAGCTGAGGCTACAATTCACAAAGGCTTACCAAAATTGGACAATAGAAGATTGGAAAAATGTTGCCTGGTCTGAGGAGTCTCGATTTCAGCTGTGACAATCAGATGGTAGGGTCAGAATTTGGACTAAAAACAACATGAAAGCATGAATCCATCCTGCCTTGTATCAATGGTTCAGGGTGGTGGTGTAATGGTGTGGGGGATATTTTCTTGGCACGCTTTGGGCTTTTTAGTACCAATTAAGCATCATTTAACCACTTTACCTCCGCCCACAGTAATATTACTGCGGCAGAGTGGCTCGTTATCGTCTGACGACGTAGTACTACGTCGTCAGACACTCCCCCTTCTGGGCGGCGATTGCGCGCCGCCAGAGGCTTGCTCCCGCTGTTTTCGGTCACAGCGGGAGTCGGGCCAGGGGAAGAGCAGCGGCGATCGCCGCCGCTCATCCCCGATCGTCGGGGATCTAGTGTGGAGATCCGCCCGCCTGTGTAAACACAAGCGGGCGGATCTCCCAAGTGACAGGGAGTGACAGATCGGAGTGTTCAGCATAGCTGGACATCCGATCTGTCCTTCTGTCACATAGTCACCTCCCCCCCCACACGTCAGTAAGCACCAGGCATACATTAACCCCTCCCTCTCCAATAAAATTAACCCCTTCCCTGCCAGTGTCATTTTTACAGTAACAGTGCATATTTATAGCACTGATTACTGCAGTAATGTCACTGGTACCCCCAAAAGTGTCAAAAATGTCAGTCAAGGGTCCGATCTGTCCGCCGCAATGTCACAGTACCGCAAAAAAAATCGCAGATAGCCGCCATTACGCGTTTATAAAAAAAAACACCAAAAATGACAGAAATCTTTCCCTTTGATAGTAAACGCAATAACTTTTGCGCAAACCAATCAAAATACGCTTATTGTGATTTTTTTTACCAAACATGGGTAGCAGAAAACAAATTAGCCAAAAATGTAAAAAAAAATTGGTTTTTACATCTTTTTTGGGGGGAATTTCATATAAAAAAATGTTAAAAATATTGTTATTTTTTCAAAATAAATGCTCTTTTTTTGTTTATAGCGCAAAAAGTAAAAATCGCACAGGTGATCAAATACCACCAAAAGAAAGCTCTGTTTGTGGGAAAAAAAGGACGTAAGTTTCGTTTGGGTACGACGTTGCACGACCGCGCAATTGTCAGTTAAAGTCGCACAGCGCCGAATCGCAAAAAGTGGCCTGGACGTAAGACAGCAAAATCCTCCGGTGGTAAAGTGGTTAAACACCACAGCCTACCTGAGTATTGTTGCTGACCATATCCATCCCTTTATGACTACAGTGTATCCATCTTCTGATGGCTCCTTCCAGCAGGATAATGCACCATGTCACAAAGCTCAAATCATCTCACCACTGGTTTCTTGAACATGACAATGAGGTCACTGTACTTCAATGGCCTCCACAGTCACCACATCTCATCCAATAGAGGACCTTTGTGAGGTGGTGGGATGTGCAGCCGACAAATCTGCAGCAGCTGCTTGATTCTATCATGTCAATATGGATCAATATCTCTGAGGAATGTTTCCAACACCTTGTTGAATCAATGCCATTTGGAATTAAGACAGTTCTGAAGGCAAAAGAAGCAGAGATGTATAGTAACGAAGTAGAACTACTTAAGTACTGTACTTAAGTACCGAAATGCGGTATCTGTACTTTCCTAGAGTAGAATTTTTTTCTCCTACTTCTACTTTTACTTCACTACATTTTTTCGATGATTTCGATACTTCTACTCAAGTATTTTTTTTTTGTGCTGCATAGTTACTCGTTACTTTTAAAAAAATTACCACTGCCAGAACAGTAGATGGCAGGTTTCATAAAGCTCAAAAAATGTGTATAATGTCATTTGTAAATCAGCACATACGAAAATAAAGGCTGTGTATAATAAAAGCTGCTATACCAAATCTTTCCAATAAAAAGAAAATATGAAACAAACAAATAAATTGTGCTACAGCGCTTAAAGTGCATCAAGAAACTACTAACAAACACAACTTGGCTGTGCGAATAAAATTTCTGTGCAATCGATATATCATCGTTGCCCCCAGTGCCCTGCCCACACTCCACACAGTATGAAAAATAAAGTGACATGAATGTGCTAAAGCCTAAATGCAGTGAAAATAATTATTCCCACAATGTAACAGTAAATTCAATTCATATAAAATATGACAATAAATCACAATAAAATAAGTTATGAAATAAGTTAGGTCAGGAGCGTGCAACAAGTTGAAGTGTGTAAACCTATCTATAACGAAAAGTCCATAAATGAATTCCAGTGTGCAAATCTAAAGTGTCACTTCACTTGTCAGATGCTTCCACCTCCTTCAGTGCTCGAGTGACCGACCAACACACTTAATGGTGGTGGCACTGGTGGATAGCGTCTGGGTGGCACTGTGGCACTGACTGCACTGGTTCAAAAAGCCATATATATTTAATTATTTCAATTCTCAATCTCATTGGTCCTCTCCTCATAAGATATTAATAACTTAAGATTAGGTGATGAACTTCTTGGCGGCCCTGGCAGGATGACGGGGACACCCGCCACTTCTGGAGCCGAGCCGCTGTGATTCCCCAACATGTGACAAAGTGACAGCCAGGAGATCTAGTGGCTAGTAGTGCTCAACAATACCGCTTTTATATATAAAAATGAAATAAAATATACTGACTCACAATTTAGTAGTAGGTAGCGTGTAGCAGTAGGCAGCACAACTCAATTCAATCAATCCCACAGCCTCGCTCGCGCCGCAGCCCGCGGAATCACTGTCATGATCATCAAGTTAAGACCGCACTGGAGGAGCCGTGCTGCCGTCTTCCCGCTCGAGGTCTCCGCCTCTAAACGTGTTGTGTGTCCCTCAGACTCCACCCCTTAGGGCCCTTACTGAGAGGAGTTGTGACACGGGCGGCGGGACTCGGAGCATTTTCTTCGTCATCTCATCTTCTTCTCTATGAGGTGAGTGAGGTGGACCGTGGAGAGAGGGCCTAATCCTTGCCATGGCAAATGTGCCATTTGAGAATCAAATAATCAATATAAAATATTAATATATTATATACACACGGGTCATGGGTGGCTTTTTTGAACCAAGAAGAGTGAGACTGACGGCTATGATGATTATCCGACCATCTATGGTCCATGGACCATAAGTGTTGTGTTGTGGTGGTGCCTGTGCTTCCTGCGGCCTGCCTCTGCCTGTGCGGCTGTGCCTGCACTGCAGGGGCCACTGGCAGTGGCACTTGACTTGAGCAAAGCAAATGAGCACTACTAGTGTGAAGGACAGGTGGTGGAAGCATGTTCTGACAAGTTCTTATAATGAAAATAATATAGACAGCTTTTTGAACCAGTGCAGTGCAGTGCTACTAAGGTGAGAGGCAGAGAGAGAGGCTATCCAGTCCACCACTTTACTTGAGCAGATCACAGAAGAAAGGTGGAAGCATCTGACAGCAAGTGACAACACTTCTTAGATTGCACACCGGAATTCAGTTATGGACTTTTTGTTATAAAGTTTAGTTTACACACTTAAACTTGCACCTAACTTATTCACAATCACAACTTATTTTATTGTGGTATTGTCATATATATTTTATATGAATTACATTTACATTGTGGGAATAATTTGCACTGCATTTAGCACAGACATGTCACTTTATTTTTTGATACTGTGGGCGATGATTTTGAATACAAGAATATATATAATTGCAGGCACTTTATTAGCATTTTTAGCACAGCCACTTTGTTAGTAGTTTTTGATGCATTTTTCACTTTAAGCGTTGTAGGTTTGATGAAGCTGGCTTGGCACATCATCATCAATTGAGCAAATCAAATCAAACCGCGATTAAGAAGACTGCGCATGCTCCTGTTCTGCCTTTTGATCAGCTGAAAAGATGGACGAAACAAAAACACCACCTTCCACCCCTGGCCCTTCAACTTCAAGTGATCTGCCTGGCTGTGAGACTGAGGAAGCTCAGGAAGGAGACCACCCCTGGCTTTAAAAGGGGAAGGGAGGGACTTTATCTGTTTTTTGTTTACAAAAAGTTACAGCCTAAGGAATTGTGATTGTCCTTTAGTTTAATCATTTGAATAAATCATTTGAAATAATAAAAAACAATATGATGTTCAAAGTTTTGACTTCTATCTTTAATAACTACATAACACAGTACTTCTACTTCTACTTTCAGTACTTGAGTAGAATTTTTTTTTCAAAACTACTGGTACTTTTTACTTTTAGTACTTAAGTAGCAATTTTTTTGAAAAAACTACTTGCAATACTTAAGTAAAAAAAATGTTGAATACTTTAGTACTTCTACTTAAGTAACTTTTTCTGCGAGCACTTCCACTTCTACTCAAGTCACTTTTTGATCGAGCACTTGTACTTTTACTCAAGTAGAAATTTTGAGTACTTTATACAAGTCTGAAAAGAAGGTCCAACCCGGTACTAGCAAGGTGGCCGGTAAATGTATACTTAACTTGGTCCGAATGGGACCAATGTAACTATGTAAAAATTGCCATAACTAAACTTCAGTTTCAAGACAAACAGTTGATCAGAGATTCAATCATATCAAACGTATTTTGCTCTGAATAATCATTCAGTACTACAAAAGATTGATTTTGTCAGATTTGGATATTTGTTCCTTCAGTATGGTCGAATTCAGAAGATACAGTTGTTTTCATTGAAACAAACATTATATTGAGTCACGGTACCATTATGTGTACAGCTGGCATTAGACAGCCCTCTTTAGCTGGCCTGTTGATTAGACAATTGATGAGATTATCCCTATGCAGTCCCCTCCCGCAAGCACGTTCACAGTGTGAGACTTACAGCCCTGTGCACAACAGCGGAGCATTAACTGGCTCAGAGTGCTTTCCTTACACAAGAGATTACAGAAAATGAATATAAAGTCTTTTCAATGTTTTTCAATGAACTATATATGTGATAGAGGTCAGTTTGTAGTCATTTTAATCTCCTTTGTGTGTTATATTAAAAAAAAAAAAAAAAAAAACTTGCTTCTATCTATAGTTTATAGGTATATATGTACGTTGGAACAGCTATAATTTCTTATTACGTATGCAGGGTCTGCTTCCAGTACACGATAGTTGTCGTTTAGTGTCCCTACTTACAATTATATTTTGATGCTTTTGCAATCTTTTGTGAAGTGTAAGAAGACAATCGCTTTCCAAAGCCCTGTCTCTGCGCAGACTAATGCCTCGTACACACGCGTCGATAGTTGGCCGTGAATCTTCGGCCAACGTCCGATCGGCCGATTTTCGGCTTGTTAGTATGAAGCTTTCGACAACCGACTCCGACTTTTTGGCCGAAAAAAATCTGGTGTGCAGGCTATAAAATTTTTGTTGGCCAACAACACAACGGCCGATTTTCCGTCAGTCAGTACAGATTTCGGCAGACAAAAATCTGATCAGCAAGTCTGGGCATGCTCAGAAAAGAAAAAACACAAAGAAAACAAACCATCACATGACATCACTTCTGAAGTAGAATTTTGTTGGGCGAGAAAATTCGTGTGCAGTCTAGGCACATTCTAACCAACAAAACACAACTTGGACAAAAGTCGGACGATCGGTCGGCCGATAACCGTTGCATGTGTACGAGGCATAAGGCTTCTTTGACATGTGTGGTTGTTTTGCACTTTTACCAAACACCCCCCCCCCCCCCATCCCAGTGCCATCCCCCCATGAATACACACTGCCCTGCAATTTTAATGCAACGTGCCAAGTTTGACAGGTGGCACCGCCTGTCTAACTCTCCCACGTAATGAATGGGGCTGCATCACAGCAGTCCTATTTGGCAGTAAAAAAAAAAGGTAAAAAAACAGACATTACAAGGGCGCAGTATTGGCTCCTAAACGCTTGGGCACCTTCTTTCAGAATACTGTATACAGTAACAGTGCATATTTTTAGCACTGATTACTGTAGTAATGTCACTGGCCTCCCCAAAGTGTCAAAAATGTCAGTTAGGTGTGCGATCTGTCCGCCGCAATGTCGCAGTTACGCTAAAAATCCCAGATCACCGCCATTACTAGTAAAATAAATAAAAATATAGGGGAAAAATAATAAATCTTTCCCCTAGTTTGTCGATGCAATAACTTTCCAATCAAAACACGCTTATTAGGATTTTTTTTTTACTTAAAATATGTAGCAGAATACAAATTGGCGAAAAAATGATTAAAAAATTAGATTTTTACATTTTTTGTTGTGATTGTTGTGATGATGTTATAAAGCAGAAAGTAAAAAATATTGTTTTGTTTTTTTCTTTCAGAAACCAAAAAGAAAGCTCTATTTGCCGGAAAAAAAAAAAAAAGACACCAGTTTTATTTGGGTACAGTGTTGCATGACTATGCATTTTTCCCTTAAAGTAACGCAGTGCCGAATTGCAAAAAATGGCCTGGTCGTTAAGGGGGCAAATCCTTCCGGTCCAGAAGTGGATAAGTAAACAAGTTGTAGTGACTCTAAACCACCACTTGATGTCAGCATACAACAGAACAATAGTAATCTTACATAGTTTTGAAAAAACACATTTAGGTGGGACAAAACATCTTCACAAAGACACTATATTTTCAAAAGTATTGGGACGCCTGCCGTTACACGCACATGAACTTTAATGGCATCCCAGTCTTAGTCTGTAGGGTTCAATATTGAGTTGGCCCACCCTTTGCAGCTATAACAGCTTCAACTCTGAAAGACTGTCCACAAGGTTTAGGAGTGTATCTATGGGACTCAGAATCCAGAAACGTCAGTGCCGCACTGAATGAAAGATGCAAGGGCCTGTCAGGAGTCCAGAAACTCATTGACCTTTTCTACACACACATTATTTACAAGCAAACAGATCATAGGTGAGGATGGTTACCTTTAACCACTTTAAGACCGGAAGGATTTGCCCCCCCCCCCCCCCCCCAGCGATTCGGCACTGCGTTACTTTAACGGACAATTGCTCAGTCATGCGATGCTGTCCCCAAACAAAATTTACATCCTTTTTTCCCACAAATAGAGCTTTTTTTTGGTGGTATGTGATCACCTGTCTGATGATTTTTTTTTTGCCTTATAAACAAAAAAAGCGACAATTCTGAAAAAAAAACAATATTTTTCATTTTCTGCTACATAACATTCCCAAAAAAATGTAACAATCAAAATTTTTTAACATTTTAGGCCAATATGTTTTTTGCTACATATTTTTGTTAAAAAAAAAATCGCAATAAGCTTATGTTGATTGGTTTGCGCAAAAGTTATCGCGTCTACTAACTACGGGAAAGATTTAAGTCATTTTTATTGTTTTATTTTTTTTACTAGTAATGGCGGCGATCTGCAATTTTTTGGGGCGGACAGGTCGGACCCCTAACTGACATTTTTGACACTTTTGGGGGTACCAGTGACATTACTACAGTAATCAGTGCTAAAAATATGCACTGTTACTGTAATAATGACACTGTCAGGGAAGGGGTTAACAGTATAGGTGATCAATGGGTTAAATGTGACCCTAGGGGAGTGATTCTAACTGTGGGGGGGGGGGGGCATGGCTTCTGAGAGGACCACAGAGACATGTGATCCTATATAGAAGGATCACATGAGATCTGTGATCATTTCAGGGAGAAGGACGGTTAGCTGTGTTTACAACAGCTGACCGTCCTTCTCTCTCTGCGGGGAGCGATCGCGGGTGTCAGGCGGCAATCGGAGGCGCCTGACATACGCATCGGCTTCCCCGCTGACGATCAGGGGTGGGAGTGTGCCGGCGTGCGCTTGCCCTCTAGCCTCCCGAGAGCGAGCGCTGTACATGTACAGCGGTTTGCCTGGGAGCGGCTGCCTGCCGCAGTACATCTACGGCAGGCGGTCGTAAACTGGTTAAGAACTGGGGTGTGTAAACTTTTGATCAGGGTCATTTGGGTAGTTTCTGTTGTCATTTATGATTTAAAAAGAGTAAACACAGTTGATTGATAATAAATGGCTTCAGCCAAAACGCTAACCCCCCTGATGACGTCTGTGTACGACGAAACATGTAGGTGGAGCTTGGATGGCGTGACGCTTGTTGCTGTGGAGGATCCGGCGGCCATCTTTTGGGAGTCCAGAGCTACTGCTTCATCGGTTTACATACTGTTTCATGCTGTCACCTACTGGATTTTGTGTAATTGGCCAATTTACTTTACAATAAACCTCTAGTTTGATGTACTATACCATGAGGAGTCTCCATTTATATCTTTGATCTGAGGTCTGTTAAAGCGAAGTTCCGGGCACAGAAGTCATTTTTTAATAAACATACCCCCGGGACAGTCAGGGCTAGCACATTCCACAATGGCTAGCCTCTGATCTGTCCCGGTTCGCACTTACCTTTTAGAAGAAATACTTATAAAATTTCTTCCACAGCGTTTCCATCTCTCTTGTGGGCAGCTGAAGCCGGCGCGGTCCTCTTTTGTGTCTTCTTCCGCGTCTTCTTGTCCCAGAATGCGCCTGCACCGGCCCCTCTCGTCACTTCGGGTGCGGCGCCGCATTCCTAAACAGCTTCTGGGCATGCCCAGAAGTTGTTTAGCAGGGGAATGCGGCGTCGCTCGGAAGTGACGAGCGGGGCCGGTGCCGTCGCATTGATTCCTGGGAGCGATGACGTTCAGCTCCCAGGAATCATAGCGAGACAGGAAGTGACGGGGTGAGCCGCGGCTCCGAGGGAGGAAGTACTCTGAGGTGAGTATTTACGATCTTCAATTAAAAGGTGAGTAAACAAAAAAAAAATAAATAACTGTCCAATTCTTTTTCAGGTGATCTCGAACTAGCGGAGGGGCACAAAAAAAAATATTGTTTTTGTGCCCGGAACTCCGCTTTAAGCACTGGTACCAGGCTGCCTGACATAGAGGACTTTTGGATCTGGGACTGGCTCCACATGAGGAATTGTTTATTGGGCATGCTTGACTGATCTCTGTAATGGGGGTCTGTCAGATCTGGTAAGAGGCTTGGACACCTGGTGTTTGCTGGTGGTGACTTCTGAATTCACAGTTTATTTTTGACTCTGTCTGAACCACGTTTACCTTGGATTCTCCATTCATTCATATGTGTGTGGACTTTATATGAACTTTCATTCCCACTTGATTTTTTGTGGAATTTAACGACTTTACCCCCGCTCACATTGCTGCTACTGCGGCAATGTGGCTCGTTATCGTCCAGCGACGTAGACCTACGTCGCTGGACTCCTCCCCTTGTGGGTGGCGCACACGCGCCGCCGGAGGCTCGCTCCCGCTGTTTTCAGTCACAGCGGATGTCGGGCCAGGGGAGGTGCGGCGGTGATCACCGCCGCTCTTCCCCGATCGTCGGGGAATATAGTCTGGAGATCCGCCTGCTTGTGTAAACAAAGCGGGCGGATCTCCTAAGTGACAGATTGCAGGGTTCAGCATAGCTGAACCTGTGATCTGTCCCTGTGTCACTCAGTCATCTCCCCCCACACATGTCAGTAAGCACCAGGCATACATTAACCCCTCCCTCTCCAATAAAATTAACCCCTTCCCTGCCAGTGTCATTTTTACAGTAACAGTGCATATTTATAGCACTAATTACTGTAGTAATGTCACTGGTACCCCCAAAAGTGTCAAAAATGTCAGTCAATGGTCCGATCTGTCCGCCGCATTGTCGCAGTCCCGAAAAAAAATCGCAGATCACCGCCATTACTCGTTAAAAAAAAAACACCAAAAATGACAGAAATCTTTCCCTTAGTTAGTAAATGCAATAACTTTTGCGCAAACCAATCAAAATACGCTTATTGCGATTTTTTTTACCAAAAATATGTAGCAGAAAACAAATTGGCCAAAAATGATAAAAAAATTTTGATTTTTACATTTTTTTGGGGGGGGAGGGGGGGGGAATTTCATATAAAAAAATGTGAAAAATGTAGTTATTTTTTCAAAATTTTTGCTCTTTTTTTGTTTATAGTGTAAAAAGTAAAAATCGCAAATACCACCAAAAGAAAGCTCTGTTTGTGGGAAAAAAAGGACGTAAATTTCGTTTGGGTACAGCGTTGCATGACCGCGCAATTGTCAGTTAAATTCGCACAGTGCCGTATCGCAAAAAGTGGCCTGGACGTAATACAGCAAAATCCTCCGGTGGTAAAGTGGTTAATATCAAAAGCGCTGCATGTTATTTAAACACTAACCATGAGTGAAAGAAAAGTTTTCGTGTTATCATTCATATTCTCGGAAAAATGGCCAAGAAATCATAAATTCTGCCAGGGTATGTAAACTTATGAGCACAGCTGTACCTGTTGCTTTGCACAAATTTGGCAAAACGGCACTACTTTCTCTTTAAAATGTTGACTCGCTTTAGCCGAGGCCATCTTAATTAATCTAATTGGTTATTCCGGGGTACTGCGCTTTGCCCATAGCCAGTGCCCTTTGCGTCTCATTAATAAATAAGCCTGTAATAAGTTACTGTGCAAAAGGTATAGCTGAGCCATGGCCCCTCGGCTTGCCATTTCCTCTGCAGCCTTTAATTTGCATATTGACTGGAATTACTGTGAAAAGATTCATTTTCCTTTAGACAGACCACGGCGGTGGCGGAGAGGTTTTTGATTTTGATTTTTCAGCTCCTGTGACGAGTGTCTCTATTAATGGCCCACGCAATAAGGATTTGGCTGGAAAGGGTCTCTCGCAGGTATGACCAGTACTCTGCCCAGAAACCCCGGCTGGAACAGAAAATAAAGGCTTTGACAGCAGATTAAAGAACGCTTCCTCCACCTCTGCCCTTGTACTGGTCGGTGTGCTCATTGAGCTCTGCGGAGAACGGATGAGCTCTGCGGAGAACGTCTGTCTGAAGAACATGCCTCGCCTATATCGCCTTCATCAACAACTAGATATGAGGGCAGCAACATTTCTCAGGTTGTGGAGTAATCAGCAGACTTCAAGAAAGACACCGGCATGGCGAAAACACCAAGAGAAGGAAAATTTAGGCATGAACCCGATATTGTTCCTTTTAGAGTCATTGGTACAGCCTGCAAAGCTCTCAGCTGTCCCTGATTTCAAGGGACTGTCCCTAATTTGGAACAAAGTCCCTCTGTCCTTCCTTCCTCCTCATTTGTCCCTCATTTTTGTCTCATCTACAGTATATAGTTGTATATAAAACGCACTATTTATCTTTCAAAGTGTTTCCCAATGCTAAGACCCCATTCACACTAGCGCGACTTGTCAGGCGACTTGGTCGCCTGACAAGTCGCGGTGGGTCGCCCGCCATTGAATAGTACAGGACCCGTTCTAATAGGAGCGACACAAGTCACTCCGACTTAGAAAAAGGGTCCTGTACTACTTTGGGGCGACCTGGAGGCGACTTGCATTGACTTCAATGATATGAAGTCCGTGCAAGTCGCGCCGAGGTTGCGGTGCATACTGTGCACCGCGACTTCACAGGTCGCCCCAGCAAGTCGTGTCGCGCCAGTGTGAATGGGCGCTTAACCTTTCATCCAATTTCTAAATTGCAACATTCGTACATTTCAAAAGACAATATAAATAGTAGTGGTAAAAAAAAAAAAAAAAAAAAGCACTTATGAGTTCAACAATTTTTTTTAATATACAGTATCACAAAAGTGAGTACATCCCTAACATTTTTGTAAATATTTTATTCTATCTTTTCATGTGACAACACTGAAGAAATGACACTTTGCTACAATGTAAATTAGTGAGTGTACAGCTTGCATAACAGTGTATATTTGCTGTCCCCTCAAAATAACTCAACACACAGCCATTAACCACTTTACCACCGGAGGATTTTGCTGTCTTACGTCCAGGCCACTTTTTGCGATTCGGCACTGTGCGACTTTAACTGACAATTGCTCTGTCGTACGACGCCATACCCAAACTAAATTTATGTCCTTTTTTTCCCACAAATAGAGCTTTCTTTTGGTGGTATTTGATCACCTGTGCAATTTTTACTTTTTGCGCTATAAACAAAAAAATAGCGTACATTTTGAAAAAATAACAATATTTTTCACATTTTTTTATATGAAATTCCCCCCCAAAAAAAATTTAAAAATCAAATTTTTTTTACATTTTTGGCCAATTTGTTTTCTGCTACCTATGTTTGGTAAAAAAAATCACAATAAGCGTATTTTGATTGGTTTGTGCAAAAGTTATTGCGTTTACTAACTAAGGGAAAGATTTCAGTCATTTTTGATGTTTTTTTTTTAACGAGTAATGGCGGCGATCTGCGATTTTTTTTGCGGGACTGCGACATTGCGGCGGACAGATCGGACCCTTGACTGACATTTTTGACACTTTTGGGGGTACCAGTGACATTACTACAGTAATCAGTGCTATACATATGCACTGTTACTGTAAAAATGACACTGGCAGGGAAGGGGTTAATTTTATTGGAGAGGGAGGGGTTAATGTATGCCTGGTGCTTACTAACATGTGTGGGGGGAGGTGACTGAGTGACACAGGGACAGATCGCAGGTTCAGCTATGCTGAACCCTGCAATCTGTCACTGTTTGTCACTTAGGAGATCCGCCCGATTTGTTTACACAAGCGGGCGGATCTCCAGACTCGATTCCCAGACGATCGGGGGAAGAGCGGCGGTGATCACCGCTGCTCCTACCCTGGCCCGACTCCCGCTGTGACTAAAAACAGCGGGAGCGAGCCTCCGGCGGCCCACAGGGGGAGGAGCCCAGCGACGTAGGTCTACGTCGGTGGACGGGAACGAGCCACTTTGCCGCAGTACAGTCAACGTGTCGGCAAGTGGTTAATGTCTAAACCGCTGGCAACAAAAGTGAGTACACCCCTAAGTGGAAATGTCCAAATTGGGCCCAATTAGCCATTTTCCCTCCCCGGTGTCATGTGACACGTTAGTGTTACAAGGTCTCAGGTGTGAATGGGGAACAGGTGTGTTAAATTTGGTGTTATCGCTCTCACTCTCTCATACTCGTCACTGGAAGTTCAACCTGGCACCTCATTGCAAAGAACTCTCTGAGGATCTGAAAAAAAAAAATTGTTTTTCTACATAAAGATGGCCTAGGGCTATAAGAGGATTGCCAAGACCCTGAAACTGAGCTGCAGTACGGTGGCCAAGACCATACAGCGGTTTAACAGGACAGGTTCCACTCAGAACAGGCCTCGTCATGAGGGACCAAGGAAGTCTCTGTAAAAGCGAGAGATGGTTGTGCATGAAAATCCAAGTAGATCAGCAGTTTTTGAAATACTCATACCAGCCCGTCTGGCACCAACAACCACGCCATGTTTAAAGTCATCTATATCCCCTTTCTTCCCCATTCTGATGCTCAGTCTGATCTTTGGCAAGTCGTCTTCACCATATCTAAATGCCTAAATGTATTGAGTTGCTGCCATGTGATTGGCTGGTTAGCAATTTGTGTGAATCCCAAGCAATTGAACAGGTGTACCTAATAAAGTGGTCAGTGAGTGTATATGTCATATATCTATAATGGTTTTAGCCTTTACCTATACTATCCGGAATTAAATAAATAGCTGAATTTCCACCATAAAGATGAACCCCAGGCAGGAGTTAGTTTAGATTGACATTTTCAAACACCTAAATAATTTTGTATTGCAACTAGTATAGGCACCTAAATACACCCTCATTTTAGTATCCTGTAATGCGCAACACAGCAGGGTCCACACTCGCAGAGGAAAGGCCAGCACTCTAAGCCAATCAGAGCAGGGCTTTTAACAACAATGATAGTCTAAAGCTGGCCATACACGGTTAGAAAATCGAACACATTTCTAAAAATCTGTTCTTGATTGGAACTTGAATGGGATAACGCCATTATTATATCAATAGATGTTGCCCAACTATTGACATATTATCGATCAATAACAATATAATTAGTCTTTTTTTATCAATAGATTATACCACCCGGGGTTATATTTTAACATGCGCACGCACTGTAGATTTGTTCAAACTGTTTTTGATCGATTCCACTGCTGTTTCAAAAATTATTTGTTTCGGTGCACAAAATCTGGCATGTTTCGTTTTTTTTGGCATAAAAATGTGCATTTCATGAATCAAAATCAGCCCACTAACATTTCAATTTCAAAAGCAGAAAGATCGAGCCTATCAAACGCTTTTTTTGAACGATTTTCTAGCCATGCATAGCCAGCTCTACACTGTGAACGTGCATGCAGGAGGTGGGAGCACAAGGATGGCCAATCCATGTACTAATCCTTCTTCATTGGTCAGTTAGCAGGCTGAGTGACTTCAGGTTCACCTCCAGGAAATCTAAAAACCCTTCCTTGCAGTGGGCAGTGCCTACACTGCGTGGGTTAAAAGCTCATTTCTGTCTAGGGCAGGGGTGTCAAACTCAATTTATTTGCAGGCCGCATCAGCATTATGATTGTCCTCAAAAGGGCCGGTTGTATCTGTAAGACTAGATGTCTAAAGTATCCCTTACCCTTACATAAGACTTCAAGAGCCTCTCCACTATCAGAAGTTGAGTCCGCCACGCTCCCTACCTTGTGCTGCTTCTGGAAAGGAGCTGGAGGCATTGCTGGAAAGCAAAAAGTACAGGGTCTGGAGGAGGACCGGAGGAGGGCTGAAGCTCTCTTGCAGCTGCAGGAGAGGGGCGAGGGCCACATGAAATGGCCTAAAGGGCTGGATACGGCCTGCGGGCCTTGTGTTTGACACATGTGGTCTAGGGCAGTGCTCCCCCACCTTTGATCGCCGCGGACCGGTCAACGTTTGATAATTTTTCCGTGGCCCGCTGAGGGATGGGGGGGGACGTCAATGCAGAGTGACCAGTGTTCCCCCAATCAATGCAGAGTGCCACAGCATGCCCCCAATCAATGCAGAGTGCCACAGCATGCCCCCAATCAATGCACAGTGACCAGTGCACTTACCTGAGTTGCAGCGACGGCTTCTCCTCAGTCTCCCCGCGTCTCCTGGAGTCTTCCCTCCTCCTCCTTGGCCAATGGCAACGGGTTCGCCTTTCGGCCAATCAGGAAACGCGTCCGGGACCCGCTTCCTGATTGGGCAGGAGGAGGATCCGTGTGACAATAGCGAATATTCATTCGCTATTGTCACACAAGTGGGTGGGCTCAGGGCACACTGCTCTGTGCCCCGGATCCACCCTTTTCTGAAAAAATGTTTTTTTTTCTAAAATGGAAATAATGTAATGTTCTTTGGGTGGACCGGTACCGTTTGATCCACGGGGTTGGGGAACACTGGTCTAGGGCAGTGGTTCTCAAATCCGGTCCTCGGGACCCACCAACAGGCCAGGTTTGCAAGATAACTAAATTACATCACAGGTGATCTCATTTGCTTCTCAGTGATTGCAGTATTCTAGTCTGCATCCCCCAAGGTAATACTTAAAATCTGGCCTGTTAGTGGGTCCCGAGGACCGGATTTGAGAACCACTGGTCTAGGGGATGGAAAAGCAGTTTTTCTTAGCTGATCCTCCGCTTCCCCAGCAGATGGCGCTCCCCTATGCTGTTTCTCCAGCATCCAATGCAGGAAAATGGTCCCTGCATTAGTTTTGATGATGTCAGAAGTAGTGATTGAATGATATCGTTTTTTTAATGCCGATACTGATATATTGGTCATCGGATATCTGTATCGGCCGACATTGGCCGATATTTTTGGACATTTAGTCAGAAGACCTTAGACCGCCATAGCATAGGGGAGAAGAGGCTGCACTGATTGGTCTAGCAGTGCAGAGGAGCCTGCAGGAGTAGAGGATTTGGTAAATAAAAGTGCTACCAAGTCCCCTCAACAGAAACAAGCAGTTAACCCTTGCAGTGTGGGCAAAGATCAGCTTTAAGTAAAGTGAGGTCCAAACCTAACTGTGCTGTCTGTCTGGAATGCCTAGATCAGCGTTTCTTAACCAGGGTTGCTAGGGGTTCCTTGAGCAATGAGCAACATCTGCCTCTCAGATAAGTTACCACTGACACCGATGATCTTTTTAGTTATCTGTGTGTGTGTGGGGGGGGGGGGGGTGCTTCTCACTGGTAACATGCAGGACCAGGACAAGGGGTGGGCAGGATGGACGGCTGCCCTGGGTACTTTGGTATCATGAGAGGTGGAGGGCAACCTCAGGAGGTAAGAGGAGAGGATTTGTGTTGGGAGTGGGGATATGAACTGTTCTAGGAGGGGGAATTGAATGAGGTGTGCTAGGAATGGTGTTTTGAGGGGATTTGTGTTCAGAGGGGGGATGGGGAGGAAGATTTGTGCCAGGAGGGGAATTTTGGGGGTTTTGTGCTAGAAAATGTAATATGGTGTGGAGGAGGGGATTTGTGCTAGGAGGGGAAATTGGGGGGGGGGGGGGGGATTTTTACTAGGATGGGGGATTGGGGAGAATTTACACTGTGGGGGGGAGGGGTGATTTGGAGTGGAGGAGAAGGTTTGTGCTCATAGGGAAATTTGAGGGGTAGAGGATTTGTACTAGGAGAGGGAAATTTTCCCGGGGGGGGGGGGGGTGGATTTGTGCTAGGGGCATATGGGACATAAGATGATTTGAGCTGGGGGGGGGGGGGGGATTCATGCTGGGAAGGGGATTTCAGCAGAAGGTGGATTTGTACGGGGAGGAGGACGAATTTATGCGCAGAGGGTAAGCATGCAGGTTAAGTGCTTGATTTTTTTTTGGGGGGGGGGGGAGAGATTTGTGCTGACACATAGTGCTCATACATCTGGGGGGGGGGGGGGGTAGTTTGGCATGTTTGCCCTGGGCTCTATATGACCTTGTTCCGGCACTACCAGGCAAGGTACATATCTGGGTTGCTCTGTGATGTGGCAGTTAGGGTACATATCTGGGTGCACTCTGTGATATTCCAGGCAGGGTACATATCTGGGTGCACTCTGTGATATACTAGGCAGTGTACATATCTGGGTGCGCTCTGTGATGTGGCAGGCAGTGTACATATCTGGGTGTGTTCTCTCATGTGGCAGGCAGGGTACATATCTGAGTGCGTTCTCTGATGTGGCAGGCAGGGTACACATCTGGGTGCGCTCTGTGATGTGGCAGGCAGTGTACATATGTGGGTGCGCTCTGTGATATAACAGACAGGTTACATATGTGGGTGCGCTCTGTGATGTGGCAGGCAGTGTACATATCTGGGTGTGCTCTGTGATTTGGCAGGCAGGGTACATATGTGGGTGCGCTCTGTGATATACCAGGCAGGGTATATATGTGGGTGTGCTCTGTGATGTGGCAGGCAGGGTACATATGTGGGTGCGCTGTGTGATGTTGCAGGCAGGGTACATATGTGGGTGCGCTCTGTGATGTGGCAGGCAGGGTACATATGTGGGTGCGCTCTATGATATACCAGGCAGGGTACATATATGTGGGTGCGCTCTGTGATGTGGCAGGCAGGGTACATATGTGGGTGCGCTGTGTGATGTTGCAGGCCGGGTACATATGTGGGTGGGCTCTGTGATGTGGCAGGCAGGGTACATATGTGGGTGCGCTCTATGATATACCAGGCAGGGTACATATATGTGGGTGCGCTCTGTGATGCGGCAGGCAGGGTACATATGTGGGTGCGCTCTGTGATATACCAGGCAGGGTTAATATGTGGGTGCGCTCTGTGATGTGGCAGGCATAATATATATGTGGGTGCGCTCTGTGATATACTAGGCAGGGTACATATGTGGGTGCGCTCTGTGATATAGCAGACAGGGTACATATGTGGGTGCGCTCTGTGATGTGGCAGGTAGGATATATATGTGGGTACGCTCTGTGATATATCAGGCAGTGTACATATGTGGGTACGCTCTGTGATATACCAGGCAGGGTACATATGTGGGTGCGCTCTGTGATATACCAGGCAGGGTACATATGTGGGTGCGCTCTGTGATATACCATGCAGGGTACATATGTGGGTGAGCTCTGTGATGTGGCAGACAGGGTACATATGTGGGTGCTCTGTGATGTACCAGGCAGGAATCATATGTGGGTGCGCTCTGTGATGTACCAGGCAGGGTATATATGTGGGTGCGCTCTGTGATATACCAGCCAGGGTACATATGTGGGTGGCTTTGTGATGTGGCAGGCAGGGTACATATGTGGGTGCGCTGTGTGATGTTGCAGGCAGGGTACATATGTGGGTGCGCTCTGTGATATACCAGGCAGGGTACATATGTGGGTGGCTTTGTGATGTGGCAGGCAGGGTACATATGTGGGTGCGCTGTGTAATGTTGCAGGCAGGGTACATATGTGGGTACGCTCTGTGATATACCAGGCAGGGTACATATGTGGGTGCGCTCTGTGATATACCAGGCAGGGTACCTATGTGGGTGCGCTCTGTGATATACCAGGCAGGGTACCTATGTGGGTGCGCTCTGTGATATACCAGGCAGGGTACCTATGTGGGTGCGCTCTGTGATATACCAGGCAGGGTACCTATGTGGGTGCACTCTGTGATATACCAGGCAGGGTACATATGTAGGTGCTCTGTGATATACTATGCAGGATACATATGTGGGTGCTCTGTGATGTGGCAGGCAGGGTACATATGTGGGTACGCTCTGTGATATACCAGACAGGATACATATGTAGGTGCTCTGTGATATAATATGCAGGATACATATATGTGGGTGCTTTGTGATGTGGCAGGCAGGGTACATATGTGGGTGCGCTCTGTGATATACCAGGCAGGGTACATATGTAGGTGCTCTGTGATATACTATGCAGGATACATATATGTGGGTGCTTTGTGATGTGGCAGGCAGGGTACATATGTAAGTGCTCTGTGATATACCATGCAGGATACATATGTGGGTGCTCTGTGATGTGGCAGGCAGGGTACATATGTGGGTGCGCTGTGTGATGTTGCAGGCAGTGTCAGGGCACGGTACCCAGCTCGGTGTGTGTGCCCCATAGTCGGAGCAGGGTGGGGGGATCCGGTGAGCCCTCCCTCCCTCCTCCAGCAGCTGATCTCAGACGGAGGGGGTGTGCCAGCCTTCAGTGCCGGGCTCTGCCTGCAGCTTCACCGGGACAGTCACACATGCAGGAGCCCGGAGGGGCCACGATGTGGCCCCTGTGCATGGAGTCATGGCACCCAGAGTGAGCCCCCGAAGGGCCAGGAGATACCTCTTCCTATGTACCCTCTGCCTGTCCTGCACCCTCCTCTGCTACAACCTGCTCCTCCGGGGACACTCCGGCATGCACAGCCGAGGCTACCAGCAACTCAGCTGCCCACCTTACCCTCCGATCCTGGGGGGCAAGAAACTCCTACAGAAGATGCCCCTCTGCCAACCCTCCGGAGCTACTGCCACCTCCCCCAGCACCGATCCACCGTACACTGAATGGACTGCCAGGAACCATACCGAACCCTCCCAGATAACGGGCACCCCTCCAAAACCCAGCCAGCACCACACTCACCCCCCTGCCAACAGCACCACTGCCCTTCGCTACGGACACAAAAAGCTCCCCCAGGCCATCATCGTAGGGGTTAAAAAAGGTGGCACCAGGGCAGTGCTGGAATTTATTAGGGTGCACCCAGAAGTGAGAGCCATGGGCACTGAACCCCACTTTTTCGATAGGAACTACGAGAGGGGACTGGACTGGTACAGGTAAGGGCACTGACAGGCTCCCTATTATTTCACAAACAATCCATACATTGTCATTAGGGATAGTAGCCAAAAATGACACTTTACAGCCACTGATCAGCTATCATAAGCCTCCCAGCTTGTC
This sequence comes from Pelophylax lessonae, assembly GCF_965119305.1. Taxonomy (NCBI): domain Eukaryota; kingdom Metazoa; phylum Chordata; class Amphibia; order Anura; family Ranidae; genus Pelophylax; species Pelophylax lessonae. The sequence goes on from NC_138773.1 coordinate 77,790,349, forward strand.
TTTTCTATCAGTGAAATCTGTGTCCATGTGAGAAATGTTACTTATCTTTCCATGTGTAAATATTTATTACTGAAATTGCTACTTTGTTAAATAAACTCCAATGTAAATTCACCCGTAAATATTGTAGAGATTGCCATTTGGAAAGGAGGGGGGGGGGGGGGATTGGCACTGGTGGCACAGGAGATAATAGATCATTTTAGGACATCAAGACTGGAGGAGTCACAAATTGGCATCAGATCGCCAGGATGGGCAAAGGTTAGACCAAAATGTCGCAACTAAATAGATTTCTAGAGAAAAAGACCAACATCTTTCAGCAAAGGGAAAAGTGTTGGAAGCCAAACCAGCCAATCAAATGTTAGCTTTCATTGTTCTTTTGCTGTAAGCTGATGTGATGGGTGATATGGGTTACTGGTTTAATTAACTAGGAGTACACCTATAGTACATAGTGTTACATCCTATATAGAGAAGATCTGGTTATTATGTTCTATAATTGGGCAGTATATAGGTCTAATATGTTATATAGAAAGCCTCACATAGGGATATAAAATATCTAATTATTAGGCTCTATAATTGGGCAGTATATAGGTCTAATATGTTATATAGGAAGCCTCACAGAGGGATATAAAAATATATCTAATTATTAGGCTCTGTAATTGGGCAGTATATAGGTCTAATATGTTATATAGAAAGCCTCACAGAGGGATATAAAAATATATCTAATTATTAGGCTCTGTAATTGGGCAGTATATAGGTCTAATATGTTATTTAGGAAGCCTCACAGAGGGATATAGAAAATATATCTAATTATTAGGCTCTATGGGCAGTATATAGGTCTAATATGTTATATAGGAAGCCTCACAGAGGGATATAAAAAATATATCAAATTATTAGGCTCTATGGGCAGTATATAGGTCTAATATGTTATATAGGAAGCCTCACAGAGGGATATGAAAAATATCTAATTGTTAGGATCTATAATTGGGCAGTATATAGGTGTAAATATGTTGTATAAGAAGCCCTAATGAGTGTTATGAAAAATATATAATTATTATGCTCTATAACTGGGCAGTATATAGGTGTAATATGTTATATAGGAAGCCTCACAGAGTGATATAAAAAAATATCTAATTATTAGGAGCTATAATTGGGCAGTATATTGGTCTAATATGTTATATAGGAAGCCTCATAGAGGGATATGGGAAATATTTAATAATTATGTTCTATCATTGGCCAGTAAATAGGTCTAATATATTATATAAGAAGCCTTAATGAGTTATATGGAAAAGATTGAATTATTATTTGCCAGCAAAAAGGTAAAATATATAAGAATTTTTAAAAAGTGATATGGAAAATATCTGATTGTTATGTTCCATAATTAGTCACTATACAGTACAAGTCTAATGCATTATGCAGTAGAAAAGCTCCAATTATTATATTCTTTAATTGTCCAGTATAGGTCTACTATGTTATATAAGAAGCCTTAATGAGTAATGAAAATCTTCAGAAATGGTCAGAACATTCTTAGCAGAGTGGACAGTTCCTGACCCAGATGAAAAAAAGGGATGAATTTGTAATAATATAAAAAGCCTTAAAATTGATATGGAAAAGATCTGATCGTTATGTACTATAGTTGACCAGCATAGGTCTAATATGTTGTTTAAGAATTCATGCAGAGTAGTGAAAATCTTTAGAGGTGGTCAGAGAATTTTTAGCAGGCTGGACAGATTCTGACTCAGGGATGAGTTTGTACTCTGGAAGAAAACACTATCAAAAGAGAAATGTGTTTAGCATGCATTCATTGCAAATTGATTGGAGAACACAGGTTGCCATTATCAAGTATTTTCTTATAAATGGCCAGAGTATGGGTACATACACATTTTATTTTTAATATAGTACCAACATAGTCCATAGTCTATTACATGCTACACAGAACCGTATTAATAAATCTATGCCCCATTCCAAATTCCAGTCTAATGCAGCCATTCTCAACTGAGGTTCCTCCAGAGGTTGCTAGGACTTCCTTCAGCTGTGGTTAATTGACCTCACATCCAATGGTGCCTGCATAGTTCTGGGTACCATGCTACATGTCAGAGTCATCAGCATAACACCAATGCTTTTTGAGCTGTCTGTAAAAGGTAAATTTATACAACCACTCTAAAGGGGGGCATTCTTTCCACTGATCACCAAAGTAAGGAATGTTCTTCCCATTCACCCCCTGAATAATTCATTTTAGCAGAGATTCCTGGAGACTTTAAAATGATTTCAAACGTTCCTCTGGTGTAAATGGGTTGAGAAAGGCTGGTCTAATGGCGTAACCTCAGTAACACCAAAAATACTATTTTTATTACTTTGAGTATCCATTCATATACCAAACCTAAATGTTGCAGTCCTTTATATAATATATCATTTTCAGCACCAAAGCTTACAATCTAATTAGCCTAGTGATGTTTAAAGGCACACATATGTCCTAGATTTGGGTAAAAGCTGGTTAACCTTCCTACCTGGCTATATGTGAAACCCTTTATATATAATTTTCAGCACCAAAGCTTACAATCTAATTAGCCTAGTGCTGTTTAAAGGCACACACATGTCCTAAAGTTAGGTAAAAGCTGGTTAACCTTCCTACTTGGCTATATGTGAAATCCTTTATATATAATTTTCAGCACCAAAGCTTACAATCTAATTAGCCTAGTGATGTTTAAAGGCACACACATGTCCTAGATTTTGGTAAAAGCTGGTTAACCTTCCTACCTGGCTATATGGAAGTCCTTTATATAATATATAATTTTCAGCACCAAAGCTTACAATCTAATTAGCCTAGTGCTGTTTAAAGGCACACACATGTCCTAGATTTGGGTAAAAGCTGGTTAACCTTCCTACCTGGCTATATGTGAAATCCTTTATATATCATTTTCAGCACCAAAGCTTACAATCTAATTAGCCTAGTGATGTTTAAAGGCACACACATGTCCTAGATTTAGGTAAAAGCTGGTTAACCTTCCTACCTGGCTATATGTGAAATCCTTTATATATAATTTTCAGCACCAAAGCTTACAATCTAATTTGCCTAGTGCTGTTTAAAGGCACACACATGTCCTAGATTTGGGTAAAAGCTGGTTAACCTTCCTACCTGGCTATATGGAAGAAACCTGTAGATCTAGGAGGGAACCTGGACAAACATAGAGAGAATAATAACACAACATACAGAGAGTTTACCATTGCCAATGATCTACTCATAGACATCTCACTGTCCCAAATTTGTTCTAACAAAATGGTACATGGTATATGGAGCTACTGTAAGTACAGTTTGATTGGAGCATCCAATATCTCTTTTCAGCTCCCTTTGTCATTTTGTTCTTTAAAGATTTTAGGAGCTACTGAAATGTTAACCTGACACATTTTACAACTCCCATTAGAAATACAAATCATTTATTACAACTGCAAGTGGTTACCTAAAAGCCTTGCACTGCTGCACAAACAGCACCAAACGGCTGATAATGATTGATGGATTGTAATAATGTGGATGTGCAGGAGGATATACCTGCAGTGGCTTCATCCCAAATACCATCACTATGGTGTGTCCGAGCAGCAAAGTCCAGGATCACTGGAGATCTCTGTTTTATATAAAGTGAGAATAGACCCATGTCTTACACAGAATAAAAAAGGAAGCATTTAGGAACTTTGTACTGTGTGAACCCAAGCACATAATTCCTTCCTTTTCCTAAATCATCATATTCTATACAATTATTAATGACCTTGTCTATTCAGTCTCACTGCAAACATTAACAATTTCTGTGTCCTGGAATCACCTTTCACAATTAGAATTATGTGCTGTATAGCTGAAGTCATAATTCCTTCTTTCATAGGTTGCCACCAGTGGGCAATTAATTTACACTTTGCAATAATATATGGAAATATGCATTGGATTTTACACTTTAGCTTAGTGCTCTAAGTGTTTGTGTATGCGCACACCCACACTCACGCTCATTAATATATATATATATATATTTATATTTCATTTTTAATTTATTACAGGTATTTATGTAGTGCTGACAATTTTTGTGGCATGCATTTATACACATACTAGGGCCAATATAGTCAGGGCTCTATTTAACCTACCAGCACGTTTCCCTGAGGAAACCTATGCATGCAAGCACATGCAAACTCCATGCAAATAATGTCATGATTGGGATTCACACCACTGACCCTAAATGTTTTATATGTGTATAATCATTTCCTAATTAAATGGTAGCAAATTGTTTAAAGGAAAAATGACAATAATCAAATTGATCCTATCACACATGGACAGATATTTCACTAAAAACGGTTAAAAAAAGTGACATGTTAATATTCCGTATTGCCATATCGATGGTACAAAAAACAGTATAAACATAAAATAACTATTCCTTTGTCTACGGAGAAAAGGAAATTTTAGCTAAATGATCAGGTTGAAAAAACTGTGCAAAAAAGTAACAGTTACTTTCTGCAATCGTAAGGGGCCATCAGCCACAAACTCTTACTCAAAGTTACATAGTTAGTCAGGTTGAAAAAAGAAACAAGTCCATCTGGCTCAACCAATAAAAAAAACAAAAAACAGTAAAGAAAACCCAACCATACAATCCCATATACACAATCCTACACCCGCAGTTGATCCAGAGAAGGCGAAAAACCCCAGCAAAGCATGATCCAATTTGCTACAGCAGGGGAAAAAATCCTTCCTCATTCCCCGAGAGGCAATCGGATACTCCCTGGATCAATTTTACCTATAAATATTAGTACCCAGTTATATTCTTTACACCTAGGAAAGAATCCAGACTTTTTTAAAGCAATCTACTGAGCTGACCAGAGTCTATTCCACCAAAGTTGCTGTATCTGTCACATATATCCCATGAATAATCCCTGTAAGGCTGCTTTTTTCAAGGTGCGCGAGTCTCCCAAGCACACATCCATTGCAACTAATAATACTCCATTATTAATATAGAACACTTTCTAGGAGCTTTTATAGTTAGATTCATATAGAAAGCTCTTCCTTTTTAATTTAAGCCTTGATGAAGAGGGATTGTCTGGCTCCTGAAACATGTTGGCTAACTTTTATCTTCTTGTTGTCCCCATTTTATCTGCAAAAAAAGTTTAGGGCTTCTTAAGATGAGCTAATGTTGCTCTCTTTGTTGATCTCACTGTGATTTTTCAAGCTTTCTAATCTGGAAGAATTCTTGAAATCATGTATAGGTATAAGGGAACTTGTGCATAAAATGTATTATATTTACAGCTCACTGCGTGTTAGCTTCATGTATTATAGCACTCACCAGCTGTCAACAGCCATACGCCCAATAGCATATTCAGCATATACACATGGATCGTTTTTAACACCTCCCTTATCCATACAACAAAATTGTTTCAGTAATAATCAAAAATGAAACAAATAATAGTTATCATCATCATCATTATTAGAAATTAAATTGACACAGTTAAAACTGTTGTTCCTCTTTACACTGGTGGTCATGGAGAAAAGTCTTCTTAACTTGGTGGTCAGTGGGAAGAATTCCTTTTATTATTGATCAGTGGGGCTGTATTCGCATGCAGTGATGGAGGGTCCCTGTATTTAAAAAAAACGTGTTTACCTGAGCTCATGTTCTCAATTGTAGAAATGTCTGAGATTAAGGGTGAGCAGTATCCACTCTCAGACTGACAGTGGAGCTCAATTTTATAAAAATTTCTACCCTCGTGTCAATTTTTTATTTTACTTCTACATCTACGATCTACGATCACATCATCCTACCAATGCATCTGAGCCCATCCTGTCTATACATACCCAAAGGGGGGGGGGGGGGGTGTTAACATCACACAGACTGGGCCTACACTACTCCAGAACTGACCAGCTCATTATGTGAGTGCCATTCAGTCTTGGAAAAATAGCCCTGCTTTGGTGGTCAGTGCAGAAGTGCCCCCACATTTGGTAGTCAATGAGAAACAATGTCCTTTACACAAGTGGTCTTCTGGGAAGAATGTCCTTCACATTAGTAGTCAGAGGGAAGAATGTCCTTCACATTGGTAGTCACTGGGAAGAATGTCTCTGACATTGATTATCAGAGGGGATGATTGTCCCTCACATTTATGGTCAATGGGAAGAATGCAACTTACATCACTGGTCAGTGGAAGAAGCCCCCCTTACATTGGTGGTCAGCATGAAGAATATACCTTTCATTAAAAGTCAATAGAGAAGAACCCCCCCCCATTAGGGTCAGTAAAAGAATGGATCCTTTACATCAGTGTAGGTGGAAGAAACACCCCCTTACACTGGTCGGCAGTGGAAGAAGGGCCTCTTTACATTAGTGGTCATTGGGAAGAATGGCTTCCTTATATTGGTGGCCAGTAGAGAAGTGCCCTCTTTCACTGTGGTGAATAAAAGAGGTTTATTAGTGGAAAAGATACCCCATTAATTAGGAAATAATCTGGAAGTGCTCCCTGTACATTAGTGGTTAGTGGGAAGAATATATCTTACAGACAGACAAAAAATAGCTGTCATTGGTGTCAGTAGGTATTAACCTGAAAGATGAGAGGAGATGCTCTACAGGTCCTTGAACAGTAGACTCTAATGCATACCTCTCAACCGTCCTGGATTCTGCAGAACCGTTCCAAGATTTAAAGTAACTTCCGGGGTCCTGCAGATCTGGGCTGGAGTCCCGGAGCCCACTGCTGTAACAAGTTCCAGCACTGGGCTCCTCAACGGGTGCAATATGTGTGCTCACACACTGAACCCACTGAGAATTTCTGTCAGCATGACAACTCAGCTACCCCCCCCATCTTCTTTGCAGTCCTAGCATTCAATGACATGCTTTATGGCAGTAGCGGCCCGTCCATTGTGGGTGCAGGGGTGCCACCCCCCCCTATCCATGCGTCCTGCGTCCCGCCCCCTAATCTACATGCAGGGCGCCTGACGCATGGATTCCAATATGGGAATATATATATATTTTTTCTTTTTTGAAGCACGTGATTAGAGCCAGAGGTCTTTCAGAGAGCACAGGATCGGCAAAGTTCACCAAGTAAGCTGTGTTGAAGGCAACGCACTTGTCCAGCATCTTATCCTACATCCAGCCTTCTGGCCACTACTCTGCCAGGTACCGTGCTGTAGATCTGGCACCCAGCTTCAGAGTGATGAGCTGACAATTGCAGTGTGCTGTAAGAAGAGGATACACAACTCTGCCGATGGATATGTGGTTGGCAGTGTCACTCTTTTCTCTGCTCTCAAGAGGCATACTGCTCAGTTTGGGTTGTAAGCGAAAGCACTGAGCAAGTCAGGTGAAAGATAGCTGAGGGTTGCCTCATGAGAAGGTGGATTGCATCCCATATGCTGAAAATCATCCTTACCTAGACACCTCTGCAGTTGCTGCCCCTCCCCAGTCTTCCCATGAAAATTATTTCTTCCGGGATCCCTCACCCTCCACTGACACCCCTCTCTAACCATCTTGGCCCCTCACTGATAAACACCCTGGCTACTTTGCCACCCTACTGACAGCACATTGCTCTCTGCATACCGCCCAACCATCCCTGAATAGGTGGGATTGTCCTGAGATTTTATTGAAATCTCAGCATTCCCTCAGATCCAGGCTATATCTTGGAGCCCAGTGCCAGAAGGAGCTAATCCCCCTGATCCAATCTGGATCCAATCACCCTGCAGAGCAGCCGATTCTCCTCCTCTCCCTCCCGCTGACTGTGTGGCAGGGGAATCTACAGTGGCTGCTCCCAGTACCCACCCATCCAATTTCCACTCCCCCCCTCCCCCCCGTGTGTCTCCTCCACTGCTCCAATCCCCCTGTGTGCCACCCAATGCAGCACACTTATGCGATCCAATTCCTGTCCGAATTCACAGTTCGCACTACAATCTGCGAACCGATCTGGGGGTGTCATTAACTTTGTATCTGTGAACCGCTGAGGGTGTCAATACAAAGTTAATGACACCCCCAGATCGGTTCGCAGATCACAGTGCGAACTGGGAATTTGAACAGGAATCAGATCAGAGGTGTGAATACCCATACAATGCGATTTTGGGGCAGACAAAAAAAAGGGTCCTGCACGAGTTTGGTCTGAATGCGATGCAAATTTGGTTTGCAAATCAGTTTGTATGGCTGAATTCCCATCGCACAGACATTGCATGTGATCTGAACAGCAATGCGGTGCAAATCACATGTAATGTGTGGCATCGCACCAATGTGAACCGGCCCTAAAAGTGAGATATTTCACCAAAGACCAACACTAAAAGGTAAAAAAATAAATAAATAAACAGATAAAATTCTAAACACTGTGAAATAAAAAAATATTAAGGGTTTGTTCATATTTTGGTCTTCGGTCATTTTTGGTCAATCGGTATTCGGATTGCTCTTCAGAGAGCATTTGAAAGGCGATAAGGAGGTGTTGTATTGCCTCTTCACCACCTGCTTTAACCGCTTCAACCCCACACTAGCATGCTGCAACCATGTGCATTGCACAAAGTTGTGGGGCGCTTTCAGAGCAGCTCCATTTACTTGAATGGATCATGTTCAACAGAGGGTATAAGTCAAGCCACAGCTGTGAAGCAAAGCATTGTGGCCGCAGTATGTTTACATTCCCAGGTACTGCCTCTGCAGCTAAAGGGGTAGTGGTAGAGGCACCCAGGGAATGTCTGTCAGTCCCCTCCTGGCCATCATAATTTACCCAACCCCAAATTTTCACCACGGCTTCCTCCATGGTCCAGCATTGGCAGTCCTCTTTAGGTAGTACAATGCTCATATCACACAGAACTGACCAGAGTTAACATCCGTTTAGATAAGTGGCATTCAGTCCTAGTAGAATGCCCACCACTGTATATGGTATAAGAGGAACCTTAGTTCTATAAGAACGCCAGTGAGAATGTCTGCACTTATTAAATGAGGCAAAGGAAATTGTAAAAAGTGAAACGGCCAGAAGCAACCAATTAGAAATCATCTGCCATTATTTTAACTGCTATAAACTGATACCACATTGAAATTTTAATGGCTGATTTGGGTTATTAAACTTTGGCATTGTTGCTCATTGCACAGCTTTATTACAGGAAACCTGCTGACAAAAATATGGGGGCTGCCATTGCTGACTTCTGAAAATTGTAGTTTCCTGGCCGTCATGCTGATCCTTCATTTCTGAGGTGTTGGCCAGAAAAAGTATGCAGATCAGGAGTTCTGACGTCACCTTGACTTCACCAGCTGCATACTTGTTTCAGGCCAGTAACTAAGATGCGTTGAAGTCCGAGGATTGAGTATGTACAAGGCCACTAATAAAGAGGAAGTACCGCAGGTAATTATAATTGTAATTCACATTAATTTGTATTATTTTTCTTGTTCAATTTTTTTTTTTATTGGTGTAAAAAACAAGGTACAAGAAAGTGCAAACATTACACCAAAAAATAACAGTCCCCAGTAAAGTACAAAAGTAGCCGTTGGGGTACATTGGGACAATGTGCGCAGAATGTAGTTCTCAGGTGCAAGGCATGGAAAAATAAATAAAGATAAGATTTCAGAGCTATAGAGTGGGTCACATATGGCCAATATACAAATAGCATACAAATATTACCAACTAGTAGGAGTGTTATGGTAAAGGAGATTCATTTTTTTCAGTAGCATGCCAATGCATGTAAAGGGTATTGGACTCTGGTGGCCCTTGGAATGGAAAGAAGAGAGAACTGAGGGGAATAGGAATAGCTTGGAAACAAGAGTAAAGTAGAGGAAAAAGAAAAAAAAAAGAGGAGATGAAGAGGGAGGGGTAGAGCGGGAGGGGGTCTAGGATAATAGGGTAGAAGAGGGAAGCAAGAGTGGGGAAACACGGGAGGTTGAGGTTGCTGGAAAAAGAAGGAATTTGTATTATTTTTATATCTGCATGGAGTTCAGAGACTCAAGTCATCAGACTGGGGGACTGGGTTAGAGGACACTGTGCACACACATAGGGGCTTAATTTTCTGCACTTGAAAAGTGTAAAATCTGGTGCAGCTGTACATAGTAGCTGATCAGCTTCTAACTTCAGCTTTTTCAATTAGGCTTTGACACAAAAAAAAAAAACTGGAAACTGATTGGTTTCTATGCAGAGTTGCACCAGATATTGCACGCCCCAGTTTTAGTAAATCAATCTCGAAGTGTGCCTGTGCTGCACAGTCTGTTCTGCCTGAGGCAAGATGCAGGTTGTGCTCGAGCAGGGGACATGTGTAAGAGGTAGGCTGTGATTGGGAAGGGGCATGTGTAAGAGGTAGGCTGTGATTGGGAAGGGGCATGTGTAAGAGGCAGGCTGTGATTGGGAAGGGGCATGTGTAAGAGGCAGGCTGTGATTGGAAAGGGGCATGTGTAAGAGGCAGGCTGTGATTGGGAAGGGGCATGTGTAAGAGGCAGGCTGTGATTGGAAAGGGGCATGTGTAAGAGGCAGGCTGTGATTGGGAAGGGGCATGTGTAAGAGGCAGGCTGTGATTGGGAAGGGGCATGTGTAAGAGGCAGGCTGTGATTGGAAAGGGGCATGTGTAAGAGGCAGGCTGTGATTGGGAAGGGGCATGTGTAAGAGTCAGGCTGTGATTGGGAAGGGGCATGTGTAAGAGGCAGGCTGTGATTGGGAAGGGGCATATGTAAGAGACAGGCTGTGATTTGCAGGGGGTTTGTGCCAGATGCAGGCTGTGATTGGGAGGGGGTGTGTGCCAGAGGCAGGCTGTGATTGGCAGGGGGTGTTTGCCAGAGGCAGGCTGTGTTTGGCAGGGGGTGTGTGCCAGAGGCAGGCTGTGATTGGGGGGGGGGTGTGCCAGAGGCAGGCTGTGATTGGGAAGGGGTGTGTGCCAGAGGCCGGCTGTGATTGGGAGGGGGTGTGTGCCAGATGCAGGCTGTGATTGGGAGGGGGTGTGTGCCAGAGGCAGGCTGTGATTGGGAGGGGGTGTGTGCCAGATGCAGGCTGTGATTGGGAGGGGGTGTGTGCCAGAGGCAGGCTGTGATTGGCAGGGGGTGTGTGCCAGAGGCAGGCTGTGATTGGGAGGGGGTGTGTGCCAGATGCAGGCTGTGATTGGGAGGGGGTGTGTGCCAGAGGCAGGCTGTGATTGGCAGGGGGTGTGTGCCAGAGGCTGGCTGTGATTGGGAGGGGGTGTGTGCCAGAGGCCGGCTGTGATTGGGAGGGGGTGTGTGCCAGAGGCAGGATGTGATTGGGAGGGGGGCTTGGTCCCTAAACAAACTACCAAATACAGGCATGCTGTGTGTCTGTCCTGTACCTCTGAAAAGCCGATAAATGGGTGAAAACTGACAAAACACAGGAATAGATTAGCTTCTGTGCTTTGAGTGGTCAGTTTAAGAAATATGACTGGCAAGACCAGCCAGGTACTTTAGATGGAAGAAGTACATGAAAATGATGGAGACTATGATGTATAAATTTCACATATGTGAATACACACATAGAAAAATAATATTTAGGGTAACACATATTCTTTAACTAATTTGCACCTAAGGGTAAAACAAATGTTAATGCTAAGCACAATTTTGCAACTTTGACATGTGTTATTAAAACCATACATATCATCACAACTACTTTGTGCATCCAGGTGGATTATACATACATTTTTTTTAGGACAAATTGGGCTTTCATTTGGTGGTAAATAGTAATGGCTATCTCCTGGTTTTCTTTTTTAGTATTATTAATGAATCTGTCCCAAAATAGCATAAAAAAAATAAATATATTTTTTTTAAATTTAGCTGTAAATTCCTTGCTATTATCATAACTTACCACCAAACAGCAACCCAAAATGAATTCACCTGCTCCTGATGATCGTATGTAGGGGACTTTTTAACAGGGTGCCAACATGAAACAATGTATTAGAAGCATGTAGTATAAAAAATATGTAATTTTTATTGAGAAAACAAATAATTAAAAGATGTAAACTGTATTTCGACAGAGAAATCAGTATTACAGCAGAAATTGGTTTATAAAATCATATGCGTGTTGACATTACAATTGCATAAATACAGTACATTGTATTCTACACAGGGGTCTTTTCATAGCAGTTTATAGACCCTATTACCAGCCAGAAGAATGTCCTGGTTAGCTCATCTCTACACAGACGCTAACCAGGACATTCTTCTGGCTGGTAATAGGGTCTATAAACTGGAACCTCCTGAAGCGAAGTATACTGTTTCTGATCATTAATCTTAAATAAATCATTAGAAATGGAAGGGTTGGGAAACAAGGATTTCGGACACACTGATTATATAAAATCACTTTTTTATTGGGGATATCAATTAAAAGAAATTACAGGCAGATAGATTTATGTTGAAAATGAGACCTACATGTGGTCTATATTGTAAAATACATTCATTCATGACACGGTATACAGTTAAATGTACAGAAAAATTGCAATTCAACAATGATCAGAAACAGTATACTTTGCTTCAGGAGGTTCCTGCCGACGGATACCCGGAAAATCAAGATGCCGGTCAACAGGGTCAACTGAAATCGTGATTGGTTTTCACCATACAATATTTTGCATTTTGCTCAACATGTTTCGCTTTGCTACGAAAAGCTTCATCTGGAGCATATCATTTAATTTTATCTGCATAAGAAATGTGATATTTTAAAAAAACAGGAATCCAACAATGTATACAGTACAACATAGTTTTACAACAATCTTTTCTCTCATAGATTTATCTATGTATGTTACAGATAGTTTATATCAACACAAAATATTGTTAATTATTGAGTTGCATTTAGAGCCAGGGGAGGCTGCAGGGAACATAAGTGAGCAGCCTAATATGAATGTGTGTGGGGACCCACCCCATATATTCGATTAGACAATAGTAGGTGTATGTTAAAGATTTAAAGAAGCAAAGTATACTGTTTCTGATCATTGTTGAATTGCAATTTTTCTGTACATTTAACTGTATACCGTGTCATGAATGAATGTATTTTACAATATAGACCACATGTAGGTCTCATTTTCAACATAAATCTATCTGCCTGTAATTTCTTTTAATTGATATCCCCAATAAAAAAGTGATTTTATATAATCAGTGTGCCCGAAATCCTTGTTTCCCAACCCTTCCATTTCTAATGATTTATTTAAGGATAGGGGCACCACTAAGTAGCACATTATATGGGCCCAGATAGCTGCTGTCTGGAGGCACATTTCTTTCAATAATAGTGACATATAGTATTTTTCTTGCGTCTCTCCTAGTTGCTGCATAAAAGTTGTTATATAGTAAGTATAAACTCTGGATGATATATATTCCTAGGGTAATGGAGAAGGGGAGATAGCTGCTTGTTTTTATTATATTTGTTATAGAGACCCCCAGTTTTAAATACTGTATCTTGTATGTAACAGAAGTTCTCTGTGATTGGAACTACATTGGTTTCTTCTTCCTTGAGCCATTTTAGGTATACAGTATATCTATTGTATTGTATCTTTATAGCTTCCTTTGAATGGATGTATGCTTATAATATTCATCATCCTTATGTATAGGGCCTAGGTATACACAAGTGATCATCTGCCCTTACACCCTAAACCTTTGTTAATATGCCATTGATGGTATCGGGAAATAAAAATAAGGTAGTCATCATCGTTACAACCTCTATCCAGTTACAATTATTATGGGATTTTAGTTCTTATGGTAATCCTTTTGATATAGATCCTTTATTCCTGAGGTGTCCTGCTGGGGCCTCTCCCCCTGTTTGCTCCGGTGCCTACCCCAGGGGGCCGTATGTGCTGTATGCGGTGCTGAGGTATGTCCCACACAGCAAGCTAGATGATGATATTGTAATATAAATGTACATTTATGAATTTTTTGAATCTCAAGTACTGTCATTTTTTCTTAGAGGATTACTGTACTGATAAAGCCTAACTTCGGTGAAAAGCGTTGACACATGAGGATTTCTCTTTCATTGGATTTATCAAGCAAGAGCAATACTATTGATTCATGTACAGTTAATCAATTAAGCCCCATAAACATTTTATTGAAGTTTTCTGTTTTTAAAGATTATGTGCAATAAAAATTAGAATTTTATCTAAGACTCCTTGTCTGGCCTAAACAGTCCGATTTTCTCTCTAGTTTGGGTTTTTGTATACGAAAAAGGTGATGGCCTAGAGCAGGGGTCTCAAACTGGTGGTCCCCCAGCTGTTGCAGAACTACAATTCCCATGAGGCATTGCAAGGTTGACAGTTACAAGCATGACTCCCATAGGCAGAGGGACTTGTAGTTCCGCAACAGCTGGAGGGCCATCAGTATGAGACCCCTGGCCTAGAGTGTCACGTTAATACATATCTCATAAAAGTTATGTAGGGAGGTAAAAGGCGGGGCAAGGTAGCTGGGCCACCACAGAGGGTGATTAGACACTCCCAGAGGAAGGGAATATGACCTTTAAGGAGGGAGGGGGCGGTGCAGGGAATTGACTCTTCTGGGGTAGTCAAATTTTCTAGCATGTTCAAAGGCAAATTGCAAGTGAATACGTTTTGGAAAGATACTGCAGGTAAGCATTTAAGATTTGTCTGCACTTTTACCTGCAAGTCTAACTTGGGGACCTAAAAATGTAAAAAGGGTGATGTTCCTGCCCTTTATTCATGATTTAGCCTCCTGCAGTGTGCAGTTAGAGGATACAAACCATACCAGCCCATAGAAACAGTATGTGCGAGATTTGTAATAGGGACATTCAGACAGAGGCACAGATGATGTTGGCACTACTTTGAAATCATTTTCCTAAAACGCATGAATTCCTGTCCAAGGGTGGTAGAGAGAACCCTATTCTTCTCACTTGTGCTTATTAGATTAACTCGAAAAAAATCACAGACTAAATATAGTATGTGGATTCACAAGTCTTGTTCAGTTAGATGAAAAGAAAAGGTGAAGGTGCTAAAATTAAAGAATTTACTCTGGGTTAATGATAATGAGACTAGTATGTCACCTGAATGTCAGGAACTAATATAGTTCTCTTACATCTGCCAGTATTAAACTGATGCTAAAGTCTGGTTTTAAAAAATTCTATTCAACTATGTATTCCTTACTGAAAACAGTCCCTTCTATTGTTTTCAGCCTCCTCCAAATCTTCAAATTTCTTTATTTTTTTTGCTGCTGTGATCCGACTTCATGTTAAAAGTGTGGCTACGTTCATTCTCCATGATCCCTTGTACGTAGAAACATAGCCACTCTCTCTCGCTCACTTCCCAACTTGGACTAGGGATTATGGACTATGGTGTTTGTAGTGTGAATAGAGCAATGCACATGATTGACCACAACTAATGTGACCTACCCGCTCCTACAAATGGACATCAGGGGGAAATAGAAAGGTTTAAGAGTTCACAGAGACTGTTACAAGGGGGCAGGAAAACACAATAAGAAATAATTTGAAGATAACTAGATTACAGGGCCATTAAGTACTGGGTTTGTATGGATTATGAAAAATAAGGATATCATTAGTGTCATAGTTACATAGTTACATAGTAGTTGAGGTTGAATAAAGACATCAGTCCATCCAGTTCAACCTGTACAAGTGTGTGTGTGTGTGTTTGTCAGTGGCCTCTTCATTTCCCATAACCCTGAATGTTGTGATCTGTGAGATGCACGGTCCAAGAGTCTTTTAAAAGTAGCCATACTCTCCGCAGCTACCACCAATTGTGGAAGAGAGTTCCACATTCTCACCGCCCTTACAGTGAAGAACCCCTTACGCAGCTTAAGGTTAAACCGCCTCTCCTCTAATCTCATTGTGTGGCCACGTGTCTTCTTGCACTCCTTGGGACTAAATCGTTTTCTACCTATGCTAGGATCGCCATTGAGGTATTTGTAAATTGCTATCATGTCCCCTCTCAGGCATCTTCTCTCCAAGGAGAATAAATTAAGCGCTTGTAATTGCTCCTCATAATTAAGGTCCTCCAATCCCCTTATTAGTTTAGTTGCCCTTCTTTGGACTCTTTCTAGTTCCAGCACATCCTTTCTCAGGATTGGCGACCAGAACTGGACAGAATACTCCAGGTGTGGCCAGACCAGAGTTTTATAAAGTGGTAGGATTATAGCTTTGTCTCTGGAATACATCCCCTTCCTTATGCATGCTAATATTCTGCCCGCTTTGACAGCTGCAGCTTGACATTGCATGCTATTACTTAGTCTATCTTCAACTAGAACCCCCAAATCCTTCTCCATTCTGGATTCCCCCAGAGGTTCCCCCCCAGAGCATAATTTGCGTTTATGTTTTTTGCCCCCAAGTGTAATACCTTACACTTCTCTACCTTAAATCTAATTTGCCACGTAGTTGCCCACTCTGTTATTTTGTTCAGGTCATTCTGTAAGATTTCTATATCTTGATGAGAAGTTATTGCCCAACATATATTTGTGTCATCCGCGAAAACTGAGATTGAGCTACTGATTCCATCCTCTATGTTATTGATGAATAAATTAAACAAAATTGGTCCCAGGACTGAGCCCTGGGGGATCCCACTTACCACTCCAGACCAGTTATTTATCACCACCCTTTGGACACGCCTATGTAACCAGTTTTCTATCCAAGAACAAACCTTGAGGTCGATGCCTGCAGACCTAAGCTTGTAGATTAAGCGTTTGTGGGGAACAGTGTTGAATACCTTCGCAAAATCCAGATACACCACATCCACAGGTCTCCCCCTATCTAGCTCACAGCACACCTCCTTGTAAAATGTTAGCAGATTGGTTTGGCAAGAACGTCCTTTTGTAAACCCGTGCTGATTACTGCTGATGATACTGTTGTCTTTAGCAAATTCTTGGATGTAGTCCCTTATCAACTCTTCCAATAATTTACATACAATTGATGTCAGGCTGACCGGTCTATAGTTTCCTGGCATATCCCTCCTTCCTATTTTGAATATTGGTATTACATTAGCTTTCCTCCAGTCACCCGGTACAGTTCCTGTCCATATACTGTCTGTGAAGATTAGGAACAACGGTCTAGATATAACCCTACTGAGTTCCTTAAGTACTCTCGGATGCAAGCCATCCGGTCCAGGCGATTTATTAGTATTAATGCTATCAAGTCTTTCCTTGATTTCGCCCTCTTGTAGCCACTGCGACAAGTCTTGCGGTGTTGTGCTAACCAGACAGTCCTGGTCTGTATACCCCTCCTTTTCGTGTGTGAAAACCAAGGAGAAGAAAGTGTTTAGCACAGTTGCCTTCTCTGTGTCTTCTGTAACCATCCTCCCATCATTGTTAATTATGTATGCAACACGGTCTGACCTCGCTTTTTTGCTATTAATGTATTTAAAGAATTTCTTAAGGTTTTTTTTTACTCTCCTCTGCTATGTGTCTTTTTAAATCGATTTTAGCCGTTCTGATTCTGTTTTTACATTTCTTGTTAGATTCCTTGTATTGGTGAAAAGCTAATAATGTCCCCTCCGATATGTATTTCTTGAAGGCCATTTTTTTTGCTCTAATAAGCATTTTTACATTAAGGTTTAGCCACCCTGGTTTGACCTTGGCTCTTCTAAATGTATTTCCCATTGGAATGCACTATGCGATACTTTTGTTTAATATGTTCCTAAAGCATTCCCATTTTTCCTCCGTGTTCAATGTTCCTAGGGTTTGGTCCCAGTCTATGTTCTCTATTATTGAGCACAATTTAGGAAAGTTTGCCTTTTTGAAATTTAGAGTCCTTATATTCCCCTTGTGTCTTATTGTTCTATGATTTACTTTAAATGTTATCATCCTGTAATCACTAGAACCCATGTTGTCCAGTACTTCTACATATGAGATTAGGCCTGAATCATTCGCAATTAATAGATCTAGCAATGCATTCTTTCTAGTAGGAGAATCTACCATCTGTGACATGTAGTTGTCCTGTAAGACATTCATGAAATGCCTGGCCTTTACAGAGTGAGCTGTCCCCTCTTCCCAGTCAATATCAGGATAAATGAAGTCCCCCATTAAGATGGCTTGTCCCTGATTAGCTGCTATTCCCAACTGTGAAAGAAATTCCAGCTCTACCTCCTCGCTTTGGTTGGGCGGCCTAAACCATACCCCCACTATTACTTTCCCCCTTCCTTCTTCCTTATGGAGTTCTACCCACACGGATTCCACCTCCGCCCTTATCCCTTCAATAATGTCACTCCTCTCTACCACCCTTATGTTATTTTTGATATGGAGACATACCCCTCCCCCTCTTTTGCCTTCCCTGTCCTTCCTATACACAGAATACCCTTCAATATTTGCCAGCCAGTCAAGTGACGGGTCAAACCAAGTTTCTGTTATTCCTATCAGGTCTATGTCCTCCTCTTGTAATAACAGTTCCGTTTCCTCCATTTTATTTGCTAGGCTCCTGGCATTTGTGTATACCCTCTTAGTTATATTGGAGTTGATTCTGATTTATCATTACATTTATTCCTACTTGGTTTGTGGTTTGTCCGCTCATTATCCCCCCCTCCCAGTAGTTGTCGTTTCGGTTATATAGTCACTGCTGTCATTTAATCACTGTTCAGACCAGCCTGTAGCTAGGTAACCTACTGTATGTTTAGTCATCACCCGGCTCCCCAGGTCTGGGGGAAGGGGTTAATGTTTTGCCGCCTTTCCTTGGTATGTTTTCACTCTCTCTAGGGTCCAGCCTCCCCCCCCCTCCCCCGTGTTCTATAAAAGGGAAGAGGTCTGTATTCAAAGGGGGGCTCCGGAGAACACTTGGGTAACACATGGGGATTCTACGCTAATGACCTGCTGGGACCTATGGTCCACCGGGAATGCCAAATCATCACAAGAACCCTGCAACATGGATTTCTCTGTCAGAGCAGACATTTAGGAAGTAAAGATTTCTATAGGAAAAGAGGAAGCGACTCATCTTTGTGCTAACAGCCCACAAAGGCTAGAGTCTGGAACAAAGTGATGTAATAACCTGTTTACTGTTAAAGAACTGTCTGTACATTGTCAGGTGAGTGTCAGGGGGCCAGGAAACCAGACCACATGGGGATGTAGGTAAAATAAAGCAGTTTATTGGAGCAAACACCAATAAGTGCACAGTAAGAGTGAGGAAGTGGGAGCAGGAACAAGCCGGGGTCAAGTCCAGAAGCGAGTAGTCATCCAAGCCGGGGTCGAGTTCAGAAGCGGGTAGTCTGCCGATGCCGGGTCATGTGCCGATGAAGGGTCGTCAGCCAAGCAAGGTCATACACAGAGGAACACAGAGAACAGAAGACTGCTAGCATAGATGCACCTTGGAGCACAAACACAAGTGCAAGGACTGCAACCCATCAGGTGATAGATATAGTCAGGTGTGCAGCATCATCACTGTGCGATGTCCAGGCAGCAGGCAAGTGATAATGCAATCAGAGTCTATAAGAGGCAGCAGTCTGCACATGTCCAATATGGCTGTCAACAGGAGGTCAAGGTAAGACCTTGACAGTACCCTCACCTCAACGGCCCCTCCTCCGCGGAGCAAAAAATGGTTTCTGAGGAAACTGAGCATGGAAGCACAGAGAAGGAGCGGGAGCATGAACAACAACGTAGGGAACCCAGGAGCGCTCCTCAGGACCATAACCCTTCCAATGCACCAGATATTGAACCTGACCTCGGAACAGACGAGAATCCAAGATGCTGCAAACCTCATACTCCCCCCACAGGAATGGGACAAGGGGGAGGAAGTGAAGAAGTATAGAATTTGCAAACCAGTGGCTTTAAAAGTGACACATGAAAGACATTGGAGATACTCATGCCAGGGGGAAGACCAAGGACATAGGCCACCGGGTTCACCTTACAGAGGATGCAAAATGGCCCAAAAAAATGGGGTGCCAGTTTTAGAGTGGGCACTCTGAAGTTAAGATTATGGGTCGACAACCACATTCTCTCCCCAACCAGGTACGAAGGAGCAGATAAACGTCTCTGGTCTGCCTGGAACTTCTGACGCTGTGCAGGGACCGGTAAAGGCTCCTAAATCTGCACCCAAGATGAACGGAGGACACAAAGATGATGCTTCACAGACGGGTTGTCCTGTGGCGAGAACAACTCGGGCAACCCAGTGGGTTGGAACCCATAATTGGCCATGAATAGTGACATTCCGGAAGAAGAGCTGATGGCAGAGTTCCTGGCAAACTCTGCCCAGGGTAGCAGATCAACATAAATGTCCTGATGGCCAGAGCTATAGCAGTGGAGAAATTGCTCCATAGCTTGGTTGGAAGGCTCAGAAGCATCATTGGACTGTGAATGGTAGGCCGAGGAGAAGGAGTGTCGAACACCAAACTTGGAGCAAAAGGCGTGCCAGAACCTGGAGACAAACTGGCTCCCACAGTCCGAGACAATCTCCTTAGGCAACTCATGTAAATGTAAGGCAAACACAGAGGCAAGCTCCTGGGCAGTGGGCAGCCGCCTAAATGGAACACAGTGGTACATTTTGGAGAACCGGTCGACAACCAGGAGGATAACCCTGTAACCTCGAGATGTGGGAAGTTCCACAATAAAATCCACGGCCAGGTATTGGGAATGGGATGCAATAGGCCCAAGGAAAGACCAAGCAAGCAGCCACATACCCAGCAACATTGCGGAGAGATGGCCACCAGAACTGATGGGAAATAGCCCAGGACATCTGGTTCTTACCAGGATGACTGTCAGTCTTGGAATTGTGGTACATGCGCAACAGTCTAATGAGCAACCCCTCAGGTACAAAACATTTGTCAGCAGGTCTCTCAGTGGGAGCATCAGGTTGGGCAGCCAAGATCGGTTCCCCAGGAGGAGAGGTTAATTTGGTGCGGATGGCAGCCATAATATAATCTGAAGGTATGACAAGTGTCAGCATGGAGTCCTCCCTGGACAACTCAAAATACTGGCGAGACATGTCATCAGCCTTAACATTCTTGGAGCTGGGCAAATAGGAGACCACATAGTTAAAACAAGACAAGAATAAGGCCCCATCTGGCCTGATGGGGTGTGAGCCCCTTGGCCTCTGAGAGATACATCAGATTCTTATGATAGGTGAAAATGAGAATTGGAACCACAGAACCTTCAAGCAATTGTCTCCACTCTTTGAGAGCCAGGATAATTACCAAGAGCTCTCTGTCTCCAGTCTCTTGCATTCAGCTGGAGACAGCTTTTTTGGGTAGAACCCACAAGAAAGTAAGGGTTCATCATGTGTCCAACGCTGAGACAGGAGGGTGCCTACTCCCGTCTCAGATGCATCCACCTCTAGGACAAAGGGAAGACCAAGATTGGGATGAGACATGATGAGAGCTGAAGCGAAAGCAGACTTGAGGGCCTCAAAAGCTTGGATGGCAGCAGGCATCCAATTGTGGGAATCGCTGCCCTTCTTGGTCAGATCTGAGATAGGTTTGGCCAAAAAGGAAAAGTTCCTGATATATTTCCGATAGTAGTTGGCAAACCCAAGGAAACGCTGAATGGAACGGAGACCACTGAGGTGAGGCCATTGTAGAACAGCCAAAACCTTTTGAGGATCCATGGAGAACCCTTCTGCAGAAATTATATAGCCCAAGAAGGCAACCTGAGACAGGTGGAATTCACATTTCTAAAGCTTACAGAAAAGTCCATTCTCACGTAACCGTTGCAGCACTCGTCTGATATCCAGGTAGTGTGATTCAATGGAGTCCGAGTAAATCAAGATGTTGTCCAAATAGACCACCACGCATTGCTGCAACATATCACAAAAGACATCATTGAGGAAGTCCTGGAAGACAGCGGGGGCATTGCACAAGCCAAAGGTAATCACCAGAGATTTTTAATTACCGGTTCTGGTATTAAACGCGGTCTTCCACACGTCGCCCTCCTTGATCCTTACAAGGTTATATGTGGCCCTTAGGTAAAAACTGTTGCTCCCTTGAGGCAGTTGAACAATTTAGTAATCAACGGACTACTGATTTAAGTTGCAATGCTTTGCTGGTTGATTTGCTAAAAAAAAGCATGCACATTTTTGCTGCAAATACATACACTATATTGTCAAAAGTATGTACACGCACATGAACTTTAATGGTTTCCCAGTCTTAGTTTGTAAGGTCCAATATTGAGTTGGCCCACCCTTTGCAGCTATAACAGCTTCAACTCTTCTGGGAAGGGTGTCCACAAGGTTTAGGAGTGTGTCTATGGGAAAGTTTGACTATTCTTTCAGAAGTGCATTTGTGAGATCAGGCACTGATGTTGGACAAGGAGGCCTGGCTTGGAGTCTCCGCTCTAATTCATCCAAAAGGTATTCTATCGGGTTAAGGGTCAGGACTCTGTGCAGGCCAGCCAAGTTCCTCCACCCCAAACTTGCTCATCCATGTCTTTATGGACCTTGCTTTGTGCACTGGTACGCAGTCATGTTGGAACAGGTAGGGGCCATCCCCAAACTGTTCCCTCAAAGTTGGGAGCATAAAATTGTCCAAAATGTCTTGGTATGGTGATACCTTAAGTGTTCCCTTCACTGAAACTACGAGCACAAGCTCAACCCCTGAAAAACAACCCCACATCATAATCCCCCCCCCCCCCCCCACCAAATGATTTAGACCAGTGCACAAAGCAAGGTCCATAAAGACATGAATGACCGAGTTTGGGGTGGAGTAATTTGACTGGCAAGCACCTCAACCCGATAGAACACCTTTGGGTTGAATTAGAGCAGGGACTGCGAGTCAGGCCTTCTTGTCCAAATCTGTGCCTGACCTCACAAATGCGCTTCTGTAGGAATTGTCAAACATTCCCATAGACACACTCTTAAACCTTGTGGACAGCCTTCCTAGAAGAGTTGAAGCTGTTATAGTTTCAAAGGATGAACCAACTCAATATTGAACCCTATGGACAAAGACTGGGATGCCATAAAAGTTCATGTGCATGTAAAGGCAGGCATCTCAATACTTTTAACAATATAGTGTATATGTGCATGTATTATTTTTCATGCAAAAAGGTGGACTTAGCCTTTAATGGACCTCCTGTATGTTTGATCCATGAAATGGTGAGTCACACATCTGTTTACATCCAGCTAACTGTGTTCTGTCACGCTTATGTCTGAAAAAATGGAAAAGAATGCAGACCTTTTCCATTTTTTTTTCAGACCTAGACAGATGCATGTCCATTCACACCTGCCTGCTCATAGACTAACATGGAGATTCTGTTCAGATCTGAAAACCTGACAGGAAGATCTGATTACACTACCCATGTGAAATGGGCCCTAAAGACACTCTTTTTTTTTAAGATGGTCTCTTTAAAAAGTTCTTGTGTTATGATGCCTAAATTATCGCAGCATGCCTGAGTGAACAAGGAAGAAGCTCCTTAATTGTGAATGGGGAATGCTTGAGAAAATTAAGTGTTTTCCAGTGCTATTAATTACAAGTCTAAATGTGTTTATAGATTAAAATTCACAGTTCTATGCATGAAAAATGAAAAATTGTATCCATCGAGCAGATTTCAAGGATAGGTCTAGCTTTCAAATGAAATTGCTGACATGACATAATTAAAGTGTAGTACGGCAGCTGGGCCTTAAAGTGTCACCAAACCCACATCATGAAAAACATCAGTAGATGTTGTATTACATGCTGTTCATACTCGCTCAGTCACTATGGGATTCCTTTTCTAAATTCGCCAAAAAAGCTGGTTAATCCTGCTACTCTCTATCTCTACCTACTGTCCATGTCCCTAATTCAGCTAGGGATTTTGCAGAGCAGTGTTGGCAGCTTTGCACTTGCTCAGTTTTCTGTGAGTTTCTATGCTGAGAGTTTCCTCCCTATCAAATCTGAGCAGCCCATGTGACTATGAAGTCACACATGTGGGCATATACACAGTGGTAAATGACAGCCCACTCCTTCCTTCCTCCTCCTCCATGTTCACTAACCAGCTAAATCACATGTAGATTGTTGGAGGCTTTACCTCCCTTTAATTCTAAGGCACAGGCTGCAGGGGGGTGACGCAGCCTGTGTCAGGAAGAACATTCCAGCAGACAGGATGGCTCTTCTGGACAGCGTCCTGTGCATAGGCACAGGCTAATTCATGTTCCTGTTCATGCTAATAGAAATTGTGCACAAGCTCATTACTCACGTGCACATCTGTTGCTCGCATTGGTGCCAAGTTGGCTATTTAAACCAAACCTGTACTATGCTTCAGTGCTGTCTTGCCTACAGCGTTTCCGTGCATACCTGCAACCTGATACTCTGACTACTGTTACCGACCAGGCATGTCTTAACTACTCCTGAACTCTGCGTGTATTGATCCTGGCTTGCCTCTGACTACACTTTTGCCTATTCCCCTTGCTGCTGCTTTACTGATTTGTTACCGACTCGGCCGACATCCTGACATTGCTCCTGCCTACGCATCTGCACATGATCCGTTTGCCCGTGTAGGACCTGGTTCGTCTGACTTTGCTTCTGTTCCTATCACTGCTGGTCTGCCTGCTGTGAGCCTCTGCCTATATTCCGCTGGTGCTGCTCACCGCCTGTCTGCTTCCAGCCAGTTTCTGTCTGCTACCTCCAGTACCAGCCTGCTCCTGTCTCCTCCTCACTGGTGTCCAACCGCCATAAATGCTCTGCTGCGGTCTACTGACTGTAGGGGCTGACTGACAACTTTCGGCCCAGGAGGCAAGTACAAACCAGAGGCCCATGGTGCAGTGACTCGGCCCCCCTCCCACCCCCTCCTCCCAGCCTCCTCCTGACCCCCATTCCAGGCTGAGGCTCCAGGTACTCCCTACTCACTGTCCAAATCCAGGTTCCTGACCTGGCCAGCAGGGAGCGGTTAGGGGAAGCTGGGACAACTGGGTGGGGACTAGCTATGGGAGGAGAGTCTCCAATAGGGCATGGAACCGGCCTCTGCTCAGACACAGTTTACACCATCCATGCTGGGGGGAGGCCGGCGCTCTGTCCTTGTCTTCATCCCGCACTCAGTAGGTCAGCGGTGGGGACTTTTAACTTTTCTTCACCTGGAATCCTTTAGGCATGTCTGTGGCAGAAGCGGTGCAGCCTTTTAACGGTGCATCAGAGCAGCCCAGGAGGCAATTGCCCTCCTGCCCCCTGGCTCAGTCCTCCCCTCACTGACTGTCTTCCCCTGCTTGGTCCTGAGAGTCCGTCCAGCCCTGCTGCTAGCAAGACCAATAGACACTCATGCAGCTCTGTACTCCTGCACTACCTGTCTGCTCTATCAGGGGTCCCGAGTCAGAGGTGTAAGAAAGGCCTTCCTCATCATGTCAGGCTCTTCTACCAGATACGTGACAGGCTGTGACTTTCATAAATACACCCACACCATGTTATTGCCAAAAATAATAAAGATTTGATTTCAAATATATATTTCTATGACCATTTAAAACAGTTTATTTATATTAATTAGTTTATTTATTTTCACTCCATATTCCAAAGGCTTTTTTCTTTTTTCTTTTGAACATATGACCAGCAGCAGAGGACTAGAACTTCCTCCTGCTTATGTTTCCCTGCTGGGACCGCCTAGGAAAGAGCTGGGTCATGTGACAGCTGTATATCAATTAGAATTAAGGTACTTAGATGTTTTCTTTTTAGTAAAATAATTACAATGCCATCATCCACATACAGTAATAGAAGGGACAATGTAAATGAAACAATGTGTGCTTAGTAACACCATAATGCCCACCCGCCCTACTGCCACGT
This sequence comes from Pelophylax lessonae, assembly GCF_965119305.1. NCBI lineage: Eukaryota > Metazoa > Chordata > Amphibia > Anura > Ranidae > Pelophylax > Pelophylax lessonae. The sequence goes on from NC_138773.1 coordinate 77,815,880, forward strand.
AAATGTCATAAATATTTATCACTGCCATTCAAAAAAATTGAGTGTTAAAGGAAAATATTTTTGAAGTACCTTTGAATGTCTTGTCATGCAATGTACTTTTGAGAATTTTCATATGAATGTGCGTTTAAAAATCTACTAGTGTATGGCCAGCTTAACACAGATTGAACCTTCCTGTTCCTAGTGAGAGGACATGAAGCTTCTGAGGTTGTAAATACTACACCAGCCCCAATCCTTAAAAACAACAGGTATTCTTTAACCACTTGCCGACCGCCGTCAGTAAATTTACTGCGGCGGTCAGCCCCTCCTGGGCAAAGTGACGTAGGGGTACGTCACTCGCCCACGAGCCTCTAGGGGGCGAGCGCGCGCCTCCGGAGGCACCCTCCCGCCCCCGCTCGTTCCCTGACATCCCCGCTTGTGTGACCGACGGCTCCGATGTCCGCCGGTCACTCGCGATCTCCCGCTGGAGAGGGAGAAAGGCAGACGGCTAATGTAAACAAAGCCGCCTGCCATTCTCCCTGATGTAACTGCAGAGACTATACAATCCTGCTATGTAGGATCGTATGTCTCTGTGGTTACATCACAAGCAACATCCCCCCCACAGTTAGAATCACGCCCATAGGGATACATTTAACCCACTGTTTACCAATAAAGTTAACTCCTTCCCTGCCAGTGTCATTTTTACAGTAACAGTGCACATGTATAGCACTGATTACTGTAGTAATGTCACTGGTACCCCCAAAAGTGTCAAAAATGTCAGTCAAGGGTCCAATCTGTCTGCCGCAATGTGGCAGTCCCGCAAAAAAAAATCGCCACCATTACTAGTTAAAAAAAAAAAAAAAAAAAATGACATAAATCTTTCCCTTAGTTAGTAAATGCAATAACTTTTGCGCAAACCAATCAAAATTTTATCACCAAAAATATGTAGCAGAAAATAAATTGGCCTAAAATGTTAAAAAAATTTTGATTTTTACATTTTTTGGGGGGGAATTTCATATAAAAAAATTTGAAAAATATTGTTATTTTTTCAAAATTGTCGCTATTTTTTTGTTTATAGCGCAAAAAATAAAAATCGCACAGGTGATCAAATACCACCAAAAGAAAGCTCTGTTTGTGGGAAAAAAAGGACGTCAACTTAATTTGGGTACAGCGTTGCACGACCGTGCAATTGTCCATTAAATTCACGCAGTGCCAAATCGCAAAATAGGCCCTGGTCTTTGAGCAGCCAAATCCTCCGGGGCTTAAGTGGTTAAAGAGCTAATACAAATGAAACATAATAGTTACAGTATGTACAATATGAATGCAAATGTATTCATACTTGCACTGAATATTTGGCATTGATATAACATTGATGTGCAGTCTATTGTTCTTTGAAGAAGACAGAAATAAGCGCTTCAAGTGTTGCATATTAGCTGCCCTTTCATTGTAAAGAAAGTAGGCTTAAAGAGGCTCTAATGCAGATTTTTAAAATGGAAAAAAAAAAAACCTGCTAAAGAAACCTATATATAATTGTCTATGCTACCGCCTGTTCCTGCAGTCTTCTCTCTCTTAGTGAACAAGCACGTAGCAGTCATGTGAAACGCGTCTACTGTCCTATCCTGCTGTACCTTGTACCACTCATGAGAATAAAGAACTTTTCTTCATTGGATTCCGTGGTGGTGTGCGACCATTTTCTTCTTTCATTCTCTCTCTTGCACAGCCAAACCGCAGAATCTTCAGCATTTGACACTTCCTGATGTGTCAGATCCCTGCGCCCCACCATGATCTGCGATTCCATCCACTGACTCCTAAGACCAGGACAGATAAGGGCAACTGATACCCTAAGCACAGGAATGCCCCCATTGGCCCCTCCAATGCTAAACTGACAAGACTCAATAAGTACTGAAAGTGAAAGAACGTTTGAAAATATATGAACCTTTTTTCAGTTTCTTTCCAAATTAGCTCCATGCCAAACCTCATTCCTATAATAAATAAAAACTTTTTAATTAAATGTATTCAACAGATTGGGCAGGGATCAAAAAATATTTTACCCCAACATTACATTTTCTTGATATGTGACTGTTGTACCATGTACTTGTATGAAAAAGTATCCCGTTCTCTTTGTATTTCTTCCTTTGTGTTAAATCCCTGGTGTTCCTGTTAGTCCCTCTGCTTTCCTATCGAAAGCTGACCACTCCAGGCATGAAAGCACAATGTGGTCAGTTTTCTGGCTGTGCTGGGAACTTAGCTTGCTCTCTGCTCTGCTCCAATGCTCAGACTTATGCTGAGACCTCACCCATTCACTGGGAAGACCAGTGTGCTACTGTTTCTTTTCTTCTAGTTTTCTGAGCTCCTTATGCAGCTGAGAACAGAGGGAATGTAATCGTTTATTAAAGGGAAAGAAGGGATTTATAGTGTTTTTTATATGTATACACAAACGTTTTGTCTTATGTTCTATTTTAAACTGAATTTATTGTTGTTTAACAAGGTTAGGGCTGACGTATACTTTAAATTCAAGAAATTGACTGAGTATTTAGAAATGATTAATGAGCTGGAAGACAAAGGTTAACAATCCCAAGTCTATGGAGCTTTAAAGTGTTACTAAACCCACAACAGTACAATCAGTCGGTATATGCAGTAAAGAATGCTTGTTATACTTACTGTGGAACCTAAGGGGTTAATCCTCTGCATTGTGTAAAAAAAGGCTGTTTGATTCTGTCTTCTCTGATCCTCCCCTTCTTCCACAGTCCCCAATCCATGTCCTGATAAGAAAGAATGTCAAAAAATATACTTGTGGTATATCCCTTGCGCCAATGTGTACTAAAATAAATATAAATCTAGTGATATAATAAAAAACAGTAGAAAGTGCAGCAGCTGAGGACAAAGTAAGGATGAAAGGTTATAGCCACTAATAATAGGGGCTAACTACAGCGCTTGCCAATGATATGCGTGAATGCTAGATGTTTTGTATAAATAATTCAACAATTCTTATAAATAATATGTGCATCATAAAGTGCTCCGTGCACCGTGCAAATATGCAATAGTGGATAATTCATATAAGTGCATTTAATAATTCACATAAAGTGCATATAATAAACAATTCAAATAAAGTGCACATAGTAGACAATAAATAAAAAGTGCAAGTGCCCTCCGCAGATTAGTCACTGGCTCCGGAAAGTTGAAGATATCAACAAATTGGAGAACTTGATTGTGACATCCCAGCACAGGGGGGACCAACACGCGGGCAAGTGGGGGATCTGGGATCTCTTTGTCACGTCTGGAGAGGGTGCTCGCCCGCTGGCGACGTGATCCCTTAGAAAAGCTACTGCACTTCGGGCATCCCGAGGTCTACAATAATGTGCGTTCTTGTTCTCCCCTCCCTTTCCCTTCCTCCTTCTCTCCCCCCTTGTTTTCCTTTCTGCTTACCCTTCCCTGCCCCTTCCCCTACCCCCCCCCCCCCTTTGCCTCTCTACATTCTTTCTAAGCCCCCGTTCACACTAGGGCGACCTGTGAGGCGACCTGGTCGCCTCACAGGTCGCCGCAGGTCGCCTTCCATAGGGAAGCTGGGGACCCGTTCTAATAGGAGCGACACAAGTCGCTCCGACTTAGAAAAAGGGTCCGGAGCTTCTTTGGGGCGACCCGGAGGCGACCGCCATAGACTTCAATGTTATGAAGTCCGTGGCGGCCGCTCCGCACCGCGACCTCGGAGGTCGCCACCTGAAGTCGGATCGCCCCTATGTGAACGGGGGCTTATCCTTCTGTTTTCTTTCCTTCTCTCTTGGGGTCTCTGAAGGAGGGTTTCTTTAATAGCACTTAAATGGAGTACTGCCTTGCTCTTATCACTTCATTGGGGGATATTCGTAGCTATGTCTTCTGAGACTTACATTGATGGTGGCACCGATTTGTGATTTCCCACTGTCACTGACTTTTGTATGACCAGGTTGTACTTCTTTGATATGTCCTATACCTATACCACAGTGGAGGGGGATTGGTGCCATTTATATGCCATAGGGCTGATTTGGGAAATCTGCACTGAGCACCTGCACTTTATCCGTTCTGGATAATGTTTTGCACAAGGAACTTTCCTTTGAACTGTGATCACTACAGTCACTTGTATATGTTTATATTTCTATGGACTTCATAGAGCACAGATGAGACACTTGTACTTTTTATTTATTGTCTACTATATGCACATTATTTGAATTGTTTATTATATGCACTTTATGTGAATTATTATATGCACTTATATGAATTATCCACTATTGCATATTTGCACGGTGCACGGAGCACTTTTTAAAGCACATATTGTTTATAAGAATTGTTGAATTATCTAGCATTTACGCATATAATTGGCAAACGCTGCAGGTAGCTCCTATTATTTGTGGCTATAACCTTTCTTCCTGATAAGAAAGAGCCTTGGGGCAAGCTGCACATGCTCAGTTTTGTGTGTATTGCTAGAGAGTTGTTTTTTCTTGGGAGAGTACATGTGATCAGCACAGGGCCAATCAGCACTGTCCAGACAGGGGGTCAGTGGTCCTGCAGCCTCATAGGACAGTCAGAGGAGAATGAAAATGCCTCCTACAAGCTTCAACCAGACACTGATGGAAGTCACAAGACTGCTATATACTGCTGATGAGAAAAGGTATTTAGCAGTTTATATTTACAAAAATAATTGCATTTCTATGTTCTGTAGACTGTAGGAGACCAGATATAGTGAATGCAGGCTCCTGGGTATAGTAAAATTTTAATGCATCTGTACAGCCAAGAGAAAGGACTTGCAGGGATTCACATGATCTAAATAAACACCAGAGACTGCGGAAGTTTAATCTCAGTAAGTATACATATGTGGAGGAGGAGGGTGGGATTGGTTAGTCTAGGGCAAAAGGGCAAAAAGGATAAGTGCACTTTGTTTTAAAGGAAATGATTGCTTGGGAAAAAACCTTTCATTGATGCCCTAAACATGTGCTTATTTTGCTTAAAGCGGAGTTCCGGGCAAAAACAATTTTTGAGATAAAAATACCCCCAGGACAGTCAGGGCTAGTGCATTTAAGCAACGATAGCCTCTAAACTGTCCCCTGTTTAGCTAACCTGCAGGATGAAATAATTACCTTGAAAATGTCTTGTCCAGCGCTGCCATCTCCGGTGTGGGCAGCTGAAGCCAAAGCGTCCCTCTTTGTGTCCTCTTCCTGGATGTCTGTGTCCCAGAATGCCCTGCTCGTCAATTCCGGTGCAGGCGCGTCATCCCGCAGCGGGTTCTGCACATGCCCAGAAGCTGTTCTAATCCATCGGCAAAGAATGACGTGCCTGCACCGGAAGTGAGGAGGGACACCGGTGCAGTCGCATTGACTCCTGGGATTGATGACGTTCATCAAAATGAGAAGTGACGTCGTGGGCCGTGGCCACAGAGGGAGGAAGTGGAAGCAAGGTAAGTTAATTTTAGGAAAAAATCAGGTAAGTGAAAAAAAATTATAACTATCCAATTCTTTTTGAGGATGTTTTCATGTAATAGAAAATGCAAAGTTCAAAAATAGGGTGGAACTCTGCTTTAATGGTTTATCCAGCTCTGCCTACATCAATACATAATACAGTAGTGACATGGAGGCTGGTGGGTGGAACCTCAGCACATGGTGGGTGGTGTAGGCATCCAACACTACAGGAAGTGTCAGATGTTAGGATTCTGTCTGTGGTTTTGCAGTGCAAGAGAGTGAATAGTTCTCTAGGTAAGTCTAGGTAAGAAGACCTCAATAAAATAATGCGATGGACAACTTCATGGCAAATGAGGCTTAATGTTGAAAAATGTAAAGTAATGCATTTGGGTGCAAAAAATTTGAACATGAGTTACTCACTAGGGGGAGAACATATGGGGAATCTAGAATGGAAAAGGACCTGGGGGATCCTAGTAGACGACAGGCTTAGCAATGGCATGCAATGCCAAGCTTCTGCAAGCAAAGCCAACAGAATAGTGCCATGTATTAAAAAGGGGATTCACTCCAGAGATAAAGCGATAATACTCCCACTCTACAAGACTCTGGTCCGGCCACATCTTGAGTATGCTGTCCAGTTCTGGGCACTGGTCCTCAGGAAAGATGTGCTGGAACTGGCTCTGAAGGAATGGCACGGGTGGCTGTTCCTTCAGAGCGCATACGCCAGTGATGTCACTGACTGCATGCACAGTAAATATCTTGGGTTAAGTAAAGGTCTTGGGATCCTTTAGTAAGGCCAATGCATTTTGCAAGCAGTTTCACTTCAACAGGGCCTCAGATCCTATTATAGAGTACTGTGAACATATATATGAATTGTTTGGAGGTAAACGCCTGTCAGGTCCACTGGGAGACCGACCGATACCCCTTGAAAAATGCTTCACATCATCTATGATACTGTTTCTTCTATATCAGGCATATCACCAAGGGTTTGACATGTGCGAACCATGATTGGTTATAGACCCTGGCTTAGGTTTTGATACTTACCCTCCCTGATCACAGGTCTTTTTGTAGATACAAGAAAACATATATTCCCTGTTCAGGAAGTTTTGGAAAGACACACTAATCCCATTTTTGGATGTGGAGCATTTTTTAAGGGGTATAGGTTAGTCTCCCCACAGACCTGACAGGCTTTCACCACCAAACAATTCATATATACGTTCACATTACTCTATAATAGGATCCAAGGCCCTGATGAAGCGGGACTGCCCACGAAACTCGTTGGCCTGACTAAAGGATCCCAAGGCCTGAAAACATATTACAGTGGATGGCTTACTTATGTAGATGTTTCCAACCTCTTTTAATATATGCACTATTCCTATATATAAATAAATAAAATGTAAATAGCATGTTAATGGGAGGCAGAAAAAGTAAAATATGAGCAGATGAAATTTTAGCTTTAAATTACAATCAGATTGACAAATTAAATGTTAGGGCATGATAGCTGGTGAAAAAAAAACCCTTCCCATGGTGCCCTAAGCAAGTGCTTATTTTATTTAATAGTTAATCCAGCTCTGCCTAGGTCAGTATTTAACTCATAAGTGACATGGGGGCCAGTGGGCGGAACCTCAGCGCATGGTGGGGGATGTAGGCATCCGACATTCCAGGAAGTGTCGAATGTTAGGCCTGTGGTTATGCTGTGCAAGAGATTGAATTCTTCTCTAGGTAAGTATAAATGATCTTCCTATGCAGGTTTTTTTTATTAAAATCTGTTACAGAAAGTCATACATTGAAGTGATTTTTATATGAATATTTAATAAAATAAAAAAAAAATTCTAAAAACGAGTTTCCTCGTAACCCCTAATTGTCAACTACAGATAAGACGTGTATTTCATTTTGGATAGAGTGAGGAATAGAGGCTGTCAGAGAGCCCCCTTTTAAAGAGTTTCCATCTCCTCTAAGTTTTTTCAGCTACATCTTTCTTTACATTAAATCATGTTTTATTGCTGTTTATATCTCTGTTTAGGAGATTTTTCTAACTAACTGGTCCCAGGATCAGGGGACAAGATGTCAGGGGAAATCTCTCCAATAGGATACAACCTGCTGCTTCTAACAACAAGCTTTAGCTCGATTTGGGCTTAAAATCTGAAACCCCAACCTTGGTCAATCAGATCCAACTCTAAACTCACCCCAACCCTTCAAATGTATGTCAGGGCAAAAAAAAAAAAAAAAACATCTTAAGTATGTAAAGGAAAAATATCACAGTGGGATATGGAAGGGGGAGAGGAAGGTTTTCGGGGCCCCGGTGTAAGAAACTATGAAGGGACCCCCCTAACCCCTGGGGTGACCCCATGCGTCACCCCTGTGCACCTAGATAGAAGGGGTGACATCTACCCCCAAATTCTAGACAGACACTTTCCCAATCCTGAGCATCACTGCAACTCTTAAGGCTCGTTTGTACATGCGGGTGGGATGGGGGGGGGGGGCAGTAAAACCAGGTGGTTGAGCTATGCTTTTATCTTCCTCCTTTAGCTGCAGAGGCAGCAGCCTGGGGTGTACACATGCCATGGCCGCAATGTTTTGTTGAGTTTCCGTGGCAGGAGTTATACCCTCTGTAACCCGGTGCAAGATTCAAGGAGTTAAAGCAAGCAGTGAGGAGATACAATGCCTCCTCACGACTTGTCAAATACTCTCTGAAGAGAGATTTGAACATAGATTACTCTTCAGAGAGCAAAACACACTTGAATGAACCCTAACTCTTAAAGAAAACCTGTCGTTAGCAAAGCTGGAAACACTGCAGCATTTGGCCAGAGACTTAGGCAACCAATATAAATGCAAAAGCTATGGCTAACCAAGCCTCGTCTCCAATTGGTTGACTGCGTAAAAAAATTGATAGATGTTCAGACTTTCCAATGGGGGGGGGGGTGTAATTACTATTACTGGAGAGTACAACATCTGGTGCAACTCTGCTTAGAAACCAATCAGCTTCCAGGTTTTATTGTCAAAGCTTAATTGAACAAACTGAAGTAAATCTCCCCAATGATTCATTAGGTGGGAAAAACCAATACTGAACCTTGAGAGCATTTAAAATGCTCTGACTGGTCGACAGCTAATATTGTACCTATCCACAAGAAGGGCAGCAAGGTAGAAGCTGGCAATTACAGGCCAGTGAGTTTAACATCAATTGTAGTCAAGTTAATGGAATCACTCCTGAAAAGAAGGATCATTGATCACATAAAAATACACAACTTGCTGGACCCAAAGCAGCATGGCTTTACTGAGGGCAGATCATGTCAGACTAATCTGATTGAATTTTTGACTATATTACCAATGTTTTGGAGCAGGGGGTGCTGTGGACATTGCATCAGAAGTGTACCTAGAACCTTCAGGGCCCCGGTGCAAGAAACCATGAAGGGCCCCCCTGACCCCTGGGACAACCCAGCCCCATGCATCACCCCTGTACACCTGGATAGAAGGGGAGGCATATAGAGGAACTGATCCCCTCCATTTTCTTCATGCAGCGGAGAGGGGATTGGTTCCTCTACAGGTATATGCTACCCCACCGCCCCTCCTAGCCCGGTGTACAGGGGTGAGGCATGGGCCCCCTGAGCATGGAGTTGGAATAAGTCGCGGCGGTGGTGTTAGTGATGTAATAAGGTGAGTGGCAGCGGTGTTGGGGGGATGGAATCAGTGGCAGGGTGATGGGATGGGATGAGTGGCAACGGTGGGGGGAATGGGATCAGTGGCAGCAGTGGTGGTGGGGTAGATGAGATGGGATGAGTGGCAGTGGTGGTGGTAGTGGTGGAGGGATGGGAAGAGTGGCAGTGGTATTGGTGAGGGGATAGGATGAGGAGTGGCAGCGGTGGTGGTGGGATGTGATCAGTGGCAGTGGTGGTGGGATGAGATGAGTGGTGGGGGAATGGGATGAGTGGCAGCAGTGGAGAGGGGGATGGGATCAGTGGCAGCAGTGGTGGGGTGGGATGAGTGGCAGCATTGATGGTGGGATGGGATGAGTGGCAGCGGTGGTGGGATTGGATCATTGGGGGGGATGGAATCAGTGGCAGGGTGATGGGATGGGATGAGTGGCAGCAGAGGGGGGGATGGGATCAGTGGCAGCAGTGGTGTTGTGGTAGATTAGATGGAATGAGTGGTAGTGGTTGGGGGGTTGGGAAGAGTGGCAGTGGTATTGGTGAGGGGATAGGATGAGGAGTGGCAGCGGTGGTGGTGAGGGGATAGGATGAGCAGTGGCAGCGGTGGTGGTGGGATGTGATCAGTGGCAGTGGTGGTGGGGTGGGATGAGTGGCAGCATTGATGGTGGGATGGGATGAGTGGCAGCGGTGGTGGGATTGGATCATTGGGGGGGATGGAATCAGTGGCAGGGTGATGGGATGGGATGAGTGGCAGCGGAGGGGGGGATGGGATCAGTGGCAGCAGTGGTGTTGGGGTAGATTAGATGGAATGAGTGGTAGTGGTGGGGGGATGGGAAGAGTGGCAGTGGTAGTGGTGGGGGGGATGGGAAGAGTGGCAGTGGTATTGGTGAGGGGATAGGATGAGGAGTGGCAGCGGTGGTGGTGGGATGTGATCAGTGGCAGTGGTGGTGGGATGAGATGAGTGGTGGTGGTAGTGGTGGGGGAATGGGATGAGTGGCAGCAGTGGAGAGGGGGATGGGATCAGTGGCAGCAGTAGTGGGGGGGGGATGAGTGGCAGCATTGATGGTGGGATGGGATGAGTGGCAGCGGTGGTGGGATTGGATCAGTGGCAGCTGTGATGGGGGGGATGGGATGAGCGGCAGCTATAGTGGGATGGATGGGAATGGCAGTGGTGAAGGTGGTGGGATGAGTGGCAGTGGTGGTGATGCAGGTGGTGGGATCAGTGGTAGCGGTGGTGGTGAAGGGGTGGGATCAGTGGCAGCGGTGGTGTTGAGGGGGGTGGGATCAGTGGCAGTGGTTGTGAGGGGAGTGGGATTAGTGGCAGCAGTGGTGGTGGTGAGGAGGGTGGGATCAGTGGCAGCGGCTCAGGGGGATTGGACCAGTGGCAGCGGTGGTGGTGAGGGGGGTGGGATTAGTGGCAGCAGTTGGTGGTGGTTAAGGGGGGAGATCAGTGGCAGTGGTGGTGGTGAGAGGGTGTGGGATTAGTGGCAGCAGTGATGGTGATGGGGGTAGGGATCAGTGGTGGTGGTGAGGGGGGGATTATGTGGCAGTGGTGGTGGTGAGGGGGGGAGATGAGATTAGTGGCAGCAGTGGTAATGAGGGGGGGGTGGAATTAGTGGCATTGGTGGTGGTTAAGGGGGGTTGGATCAGTGGTAGTGGTGGTGGTGAGGGGGGTGGGATTAGTGACAGTGGTGGTGGTGAGGGGGGGGGTGATTACTGGCAGCAGCAGTGGTGAGAGGGGTGGGATTAGTGGCAGCGGTGGTGGTTAAGGGGGTGGGATCAGTGGTGGTGGTGAGGGGGGGGGGGAAACCGCAGCTTGGCATTGCATTCTATTATTAAGTTTATGATCTACCAGAACACCCAGATCCTTCTCCACTATTATTTCCCCCAGTTGTACTCCACCTAGTATGTATGATGCACACACTTGTATAAAGTACTCGAAACCCATACTTGAGTAAAAGTACAAGTGCTCGATCAAAAAGTGACTTGAGTAGAAGTGGAAGTGCTCTATCAAAAAGTGACTTGAGTAGAAGTACTAAAGTATTCAACATTTTTTGTACTTAAGTATTGCAAGTAGGTTTTTTTAAAATTTTGCTACTCAAGTGCTGAAAGTAAAAGTACAAGTACTGTGTTATGTAGTTATTAAAGAAAGAAGTCAAAAGTTTGAACATCATATTGTTTTTTATTATTTCAAATGATTAACCTAAAGGACAATCACAATTTGTTTGGCTGTAACTTTTTGTAAACAAAAACAGATAAAGTATGTCCCTCCCTTTCCCCTTTAAAGCATCCCTCCTTCTCTTCCCTGCATGTTTTTTTTTCTCCGCAGCTTATTGGTGCGCAAAATCATATATAAACCAATGTGAAATACAACAATATATTCCAATAATGAAATAAAGGAAGGGTGTATGAAATCAAAGTCAATAAAAAGTCAATATATATAATGCCATAATGCCATATATATGTGACAAAACAAGATGAATATATTTTCAAAGGTGCAGGAATCAAACAGGTGCTATTCCAAATAATAGGTGCAGACTCCCACCACCTTGTGGATTTCCCCCTTACCCGGCGGATGAAGGTAAGTGCAAAATAATATCCAAATAGACTCTTCCAGTGAAACAAAACTGCAAAACCTGTGCTCTCAACTTCCAGTGAAAAAAGCAAAATCAGCCTCTTACCAGAAAAAAGGTCTATGTATGCTTGTGACACTCCTTGGTTGGGGGAGGTTCTCTTTCCCCTTAACAGCAGATATGTAGACCATTTTATTTATACATACAGTAGCATTTATTTTCGTATGCGCTGATTTACACATGACATTATACACATTTTTTTGAGCTTCATGAAACCTGCCATCTACTGTTCTGGCAGTGGTCATTTTTATAATTGTAACTAGTAACTATGCAGCACAAAAAAAAAATATCGGAGTAGAAGTATTGAAATCATCGAAAAAATGTAGTGAAGTAAAAGTGAAAGTAGGAGAAAATAAATTCTACTCCAGGAAAGTACAGATACCGCCTTTCGGTACTTAAGTACAGTAGTGAAGTAGTTCTACTTAGTTACTATACATCTCTGATGATGCATGAATATTCTTAGCCCCCAAGTGCATAACTTTACATTTATCAACATTAAACCTCATTTGCCACATAGTTGCCCAATGAAATAGAGCATTGAGGTTGGCTTGTAAATTGGAGACATCCTGTAAAGAAGTTATTCCACTGCAAAGCTTGGTGTCATCTGCAAAGACTGAAATGGTACTTTTAATCCGAGACCCTATATCATTTATAAATATAATAAAAAGTAAGGGTCCCAACACTCAACCTTGGGGTACTTCACTAACAACCTTAGACCATTCAGAGTAAGAATCATTAACAACTACTCTCTAAATACGGTCTTTCTATCCATTTACAAACTGATCTTTCCAAGCCAGTAGACTTTACTTTACACATTAGCTGTGTGTGGGGAACTGTGACAAACGCTTTCGCAAAATCCAAGGATACTACATCCACAGCCACCCCTCTGTCCAAGGTTTTACTTACTTCCTCAACAAAAAAGAAATCAGGTTTGTTTGACAACTTCTGTCTTTCGTGCATCCATGCTGTCTGTTACTTAAAATGTTTTTTTTTCCAGCAAGAACTCATCTATGTAGTCTTTTATCCCGTTTGATCCCTTTTTAAATATAGGCACCACATTGGTCCTATGCCAATCCAGTTGTACAATTTCAATCATTACTGAGTTCCACATAATGATCTAATACAAACGTGGTACAAGCTAGGACTTAACCTTTGGGTGGTTCAGTGGATATGCAGTTGGCTAAAGGATAGATACCAGAGTGTGGTTATAAACGGGGTTCACCCAGAACAGAGAGCAGTCATTGGTGGTGTACCGCAAGCAGAGTTGTATAAAGTACTCGAAACCCATACTTGAGTAAAAGTACAAGTGCTCGATCAAAAAGTGACTTGAGTAGAAGTGGAAGTGCTCAATCAAAAAGTGACTTGAGTAGAAGTACTAAAGTATTCAACATTTTTTGTACTTAAGAATTGCAAGTAGTTTTTTTTTTTTATTTTGCTACTCAAGCACTGAAAGTAAAAGTACCAGTAGTTTTGAAAAAAAAATTGCTACTCAAGTACTGAAAGTAAAAGTACAAGTATTGTGTTATGTAGTTATTAAAGAAAGAAGTCAAAAGTTTGAACATCATATTGTTTTTTATTATTTCAAATGCAGCTTTTATTTATACATACAGTAGCTTTTATTTTCGTATAATGATAATCTGATAATACACATGTTTTGAGCTTCATGAAACCTGGCATCTACTGTTCTGGCAGTGGTAATTTTTATAATAGTAATGAGTAACTATGCAGCACAAAAAAAAAATATCGGAGTAGAAGTATTGAAATCATTGAAAAAATGTAGTGAAGTAAAAGTGGAAGTAGGAGAACAAAAATTCTACTCTAGGAAAGTACAGATACCGCCTTTCGGTACTTAAGTACAGTAGTGAAGTTGTTCTACTTAGTTACTACAGTATACATCTCTGACCGCAAGTCTCTGTACTGGGTCCTGTTCTATTGAATCTATATGTAAGTGATATAACTAAAGGTTTGTTGGGTAAGGTATGTCTTTTTGCTGATGACACAAAGGTGTGTAATAGGGTTGATATCCCTGGAGGTGTCTGTAGCATGGAACATGATTTGGCATTGCTGGAAGATTGGCCAAAGCAGTGGAAACTGCAGTTCAATGTTTCTAAATGTAAAATAACGCACCTAAGGAAAAAGAATCCCCTGAGAGAGTACAACATTGGGGGTACAGTGTTAGCCAGCACTACGAAGGAAAAAGATTTGGGGGTACTTATTACTGATGATTGCAAAATGAGCAAACACTTTGACCAGGCAGTGGGGAAAGTGAATAGAATTTTAGAATGCATCTAGAGTAGGGGTCTTTAAACTATGACCCTCCAGTTGTTCAGGAACTACGATTTCCATCATGCCTAGTCATGTCAGTGAATGTCAGAGTATTATAATGCCTTATGGGACGTGTAGTTCTGCAACAGCTGGAGGGCCGTAGTTTGAGGATCCCTGATCTAGAGGGATCACCAGCAAGAGGAAGGAGGTTCTGATTCCCCTTTAGAGATCTTTAGCGAGACCTCATACATATAGAATATTGTGTCCAGTTCTGGAGACCTCACCTACACAAAGATAGTGATAAAATAGAACGAATTCAGAGATGGATAACAAAAATGGTAAAAGGTTTGGGGGGATAAAACATGGAGAGCGACTTCAGGAACATAATATGTACAGTATGGAGGAAAGAAGGCAAAGGGGAGACATTATTGAAACCTTTAAATCCATCAAGGGGGTGAATAAGGTTCAGGACTAACTGGAGGAAAGTTCAAAACTAATCTTAGAAAGTATAAATTTACTGAAAGGGTAGTTGATGCTTGGAATAAACTACCGGCAGAGGTAGTGAGCCAGTCAACAGTAAATGGCTTTAAACATGCTTGGAACAAACATAGATCTATACTCAGACAATAAAGTCTACAGAATTAACAAACAAAAAAACAAAACAATAAAATAAAATAAAAATGGGTAGACTTGATGGACTTCTCTGTCTTTTTCTGCCATCAATTTTCTATGTTTATATGTTTCTAAAATTAGTCAGCAATGGCAGTTTTAATTTTTCTGTACAAGTTCCCTTTAATGTGACTGTGCTGCTTCAACAAAACAAAAAAATCCTAAAGTAGTTTCTCAACAAAAGAATCCTCTGAATTGAACCAAATCGCTGTAAAAGCTCTATTATTTGGTCTAGCTTATAATTTATAATAACTGCCCCTTTAAAATGTAAATTTCTTAATGTAGCAGCACTGTTAATATTATTCACAAATGTACATGAACAAGGTCCAACACATGTACAGAAAACGTGACAGGTGACAATGGGTCTCAGTTATGTGACTCGCACAGGCTGAAACAGCTTTCTGAAAAATAAGAATGAATGCTAATCATTGAATTTTATAAATGTTCCCCCTCCCCCTCCCCTTCCCCATACCTTAGGGTACAGCGTATCACTCTTGTCAATCATTTTATCCCTAGGGAAGCTTACATGTAGCTTACATGTAGCAGTAGGCAGTTTTCTATGAAATTGATGAAAAAGATGTCCACTGTGTTTTGAAAAGGTAAATATTTCCCAATGGTGCCCCATCAAACGAAGGGAGCTTTGTTTCACAGGTTTGTAGCATCCACAATCTAGATGGCAGAAGTAAAATTAAAGCTCAAAATAAATATTAATGAATGACTGTAAGTTCTATTATGTATATGTGAAATTGTATGTTTGTATTTAATTTAATTGTCTACTCCTTGAATTTTATATGATAGTACAGACTTCCTCTGTGTTTCTGAACCAGCTCATTGTGAAACGCGTTGATGATAATAGCAGCACTCCTTTTGACTATTCGAAGCAAAAATGTATACATGTGCTGTATACAGTATGTTATGAATACTCCTATAGAACCTTTTTTTTCTAAACCAGTTAGTGACATATATAGTTTTATTTTATCTTAATTGGTCTTGTTTTGTGTTGAACCCCTAAAAACTCTCCCTCTAGGGACTAAGGGCCTATTCACACCACAGTGGGCACACTGGTGTGGGTTTTAAAACACAATGCTCTGC